>NC_048587.1:53199473-53314473 GCF_013265735.2 Oncorhynchus mykiss
ACCACATTCTTTTGGAGAGATTGGAAACACAAGTTCTGGCCTGGTTTAGATCTTATCTGTCGGAAAGATATCAGTTTGTCTCTGTGAATGGTTTGTCCTCTGACAAATAAACTGTATATTCCGGTGTTCCTCAAGGTTCCGTTTTAGGACCACTATTGTTTTCACTATATATTTTACCTCTTGGGGATGTCATTCAAAAACATAATGTTAACTTTCACTGCTATGCGGATGACACATAGCTGTACATTTCAATGAAGCATGGAGAAGCCCCAAAATTGCCCTCGCTAGAAGCCTGAGTTTCAGACATAATGAAGTGGATGGCTGCAAACGTTCTACTTTTAAACTTGGACAAAACAGAGACGCTTGTTCTAGGTCCCGAGAAACAAAGAGATATTCTGTTGAATCTGACAATTAATCTTAATGGTTGTACAGTCATGTCAAATAAAACTGTGAAGGACCTCTGCGTTACTCTGGACCTGATCTCTCTTTTGACGAACATATCAAGACTGTTTCAAGGACCATTTTTTTTCCATCTACGTAACATTGAAAAAATCTGAAACTTTCTGTCCAAAAATAAATAAACTTCAGTTAGTGCTAAATATGGCTGCTAGAATCTTGACTAGAACCAAAATATTTGATCATATTACTCCAGTGCTAACCTCCCTACACTGGCTTCCTGTCAAGGCAAGGGCTGATTTCAAGGTTTTACTGCTAACCTACAAAGCATTACATGGGCTTGCCCCTACCTATCTCTCTGATTTGGTCCTGCCGTACATACCTACACGTATGCTACGGTCACAAGACGTAGGCCTCATAATTGTCCCTAGAATTTCTAAGCAAACACCTGGAGGCAGGGCTTTCTCCTATAGAGCTCCATTTTAGGGAATGGTCTGCCTACCCATGTGAGAGACGCAAACTCGGTCTCAACCTTTAAGTCTTTACTGAAGACTCATCTCTTCAGTGGGTCATATGATTGAGTGTAGTCTGGCCCAGGAGTGTGAAGGTCAACGGAAAGGCTCTGGAGCAACGAACCGCCCTTGCTGTCTCTGCCTGGCCGGTTCCCCTCTTTCCACTGGGATTCTCTGCCTCTAACCCTATTACAGGGGCTGAGTCACTGGCTTACTAGTGCTCTTTCATGCCGTCCCTAGGAGAGGTGCGTCACTTGAGTGGGTTGAGTCACTGATGTGATCTTCCTCTCTGGGTTGGCGCCCCCCTTTGGGTTGTGCCATGGCGGAGATCTTTGTGTGCTATACTCGGCCTTGTCTCAGGATGGTAAGTTGGTGGTTGAAGATATCCCTCTAGTGGTGTGGGGGCTGTACTTTGGCAAAGTGGGTGGGTTATATCCTTCCTGTTTGGTCCTGTCCGGGGGTATCATCGGATGGGGCCACAGTGTCTCCTGACCCCTCCTGTTTCAGCCTCCAGTATTTATGCTGCAGTAATTTATGTGTCAGGGGGCTAGGGTCAGTCTGTTATATCTGGAGTAATAATGATAAAAAGTAACACAATAAAATTGGACCCATGCCAAATCTTTTCAGTCTCCTGGGGTTGGGGGAAGCTGTTGTGTTGCCCTGTCCACAGCTGTCTTGGTGTGTTTGGACCATGATAGGTTGTTGATGATCTGGACACCAAGGAACTTGAAACTCGACCCGCTCTACTGTAGCCTCATCGATGTTCATCACGCCATCATCCAGAAGGCGAGGTCAGTAACGGTGAATCAACGCTGGGACCGAGAGATTGAAAAACACCTTCTATCTCAATGCCATCAGACTGTTCAAACAGCTATCACTAACATTGAGCGCACTACAAGTAGTAGTGCACTATAAAGGGAATAGGGTGCCATTTTGGATGAACCCTTGAGCTCAGATGCCCTGCTGCCCATACTGTAATTTGGCACTGACAGGCGGTTTAAGGAGCGGCACTGGGTTGAATTCATTAGAGTGGGAAGAAGGCTGGGGTGCTCGAGATCATGCCCAATATGTTAATTTTTATATTTCTATTTATTAATTTGAACCTTTATTTAACTAGGCAAGCCAGTTAAGAACAAATTCTTATTTACAACGGCTGCCTACACTGGCCAAACATAATCATGACTATATTGCATTAACAAGGCAAATTAAAAATCATAAATTGAATGACTGTGCATTTATGCACAATTACAGAGCTCACACCCAAACTGTGAGATAAAGACATGCAGAACTATGGGAGAATGAGAACCGGGTCTGGGTCATTAATCAAGCTATTCTTTAACAACACTAACAACAGCGTTCCTCTATGAGACAACCGTCAACAAGATTACAGCAAACACAATGAAGCTCCCAGTAGCAGATGAAAGTGCTTTCAGTAAATTAGGCTGAATGTTCTGCACGAAAGAGCGAGGACGAGAAATAGAAAGAGAGAGAGAGACCCAGGACAGCAACACAAATAGACCCAACCAAATCATGAGAAAACAAGAAGATAATTACTTGAAACATTGGAAAGAATTTACAGCAAACTAAAATGCTATTTGGCTCTAAACAGAGAGTACACAGTGGCAGAAACCCCGACCAGTGTGACTGACCCAAAATTAGGGAAAGCTTTGACTCTGTAGTGAGCGTAGCCTTGCTATTGAGAGATGCATATTTCACTTGCTTTGGCAATGTAAACATATGTTTCCCATGCCAAAATGCCCTTGAATTGAAAAGACAGAAAGAGATTTGGCTGCAGAAGATTAGCTTTAGCTTTATTATGAAATCTAATTTTCAGGCCCCATTCCCTCCAATCCAACCCCACCTATCCTGGCTCCTGTCACCAACAACACAAAATCTTCTCCTCCAGCAGCAGCAAGCAGCAACCTCAGTGAAGACAACACAGTTTTTAACTGGCCCAGTATATAGAAATGAATCATTGTGTATGATGTACAACACACACAGCAGCGTATAGGAGAGGGTTAATACAACTAGGTTAAATTAAGAGGATGAGAGTAGTGTCCGCGCACTGCCATTCCTGGCATCCCAGTCCAGATATTAGGGAAGGATTGAGTAATTCTTAGTGGGTCTTGACGTGGCATCCCAACCCAGCTATTAAGTAAGGCTGGAGTGATTCTTAGTGGGTCTTGACCTGGCATCCCAGCCCAGCCCAGCTATTAGGTAAGGCTGGAGTGATTCTTAGTGGGTCTTGACCTGGCATCCCAGCCCAGCCCAGCTATTAGGTAAGGCTGGAGTGATTCTTAGTGGGTCTTGACCTGGCATCCCAGCCCAGCCCAGCTATTAGGTAAGGCTGGAGTGATTATTAGTAGGTCTTGACCTGGCATCCCAGCCCAGCTATTAGGTAAGGCTGGAGTGATTCTTAGTGGGTCTTGACCTGGCATCCCAGCCCAACCCAGCTATTAGGGAAGGCTGGAGTGATTATTAGTGGGTCTTGACCTGGCATCCCAGCCCAGCTATTAGGTAAAGCTGGAGTGATTCTTAGTGGGTCTTGACCTGGCATCCCAGCCCAGCCCAGCTATTAGGTAAGGCTGGAGTGATTATTAGTGGGCCTTGACCTGGGAGGGCTGTGGTTGATCATTTATGGATTTTGTTGACCCGCATCAGTGATCATTGACGTAAGCATCCCACCACAGTTCCCATCATGTAACTGGCTGTTTTGAATTTCCTCACACGACATTCCAACACGAATGAGTGACATTGGGTGGTTGGTTAATCAGATAGCACCACAGCTTGGCCTATGGGAGTTCTGCTGTGTTGCATGTACCTGTGAGCTTCTTGGCGGGCTGCAGCCGGACGCTGATGGTTTGGTGTGTGAGCAGCGGGGAGGAGGGCAGGGAGCGTGACACGCCCTCCATGATGCGGATGTGCTGCATGCCGTCGGTCATAGACAGAGGGGGCAGGGCGTAGTCACCCTCAAAGGCACAGTCACTGTCTATACTGCCACCTGCAGGAGGAAGCAGAACCATCAGCATAATAATCATGTATTCTAAGCATATATTTCATAATTTACAACACTTATGTGAGTATAGTTATGGATAGTCATGGATGTTTAAGAACAGTTATTAGTGCCTTTGTTGTGCATTGTATTATATTCTGCATAACGTATAAGGCATTATACATGTGCTTCTAGTGGCATCTTCACTACATGTAGGATTTCTTACAGTGTTCAGTGTAAATTAAAATGACTGCGGAACCAAGAGCCATGGAGTGACCCATGTTGTGATGTTGCTGTGGTATTGGCTGGGATCTGCCTGGTCTGACCCAGTAGAGACCACAGCTCCGAAGGCAGACATGACAGGATGCCTCCCTGTTTCTCACAATAACAATACCAGAAAGCCGACATCTCTCATATACTGAACAACGTTACAAATGCAACTTACAAAGTGTTGGTCCCATGTTTCATGGGACCAACAAAAGATCCCAGAAATGTTTCATACGCACAAAAAGCTTATTTAGGACAGCATTTCTCCTTTTCCAAGATAATTATTCCATCTGATTGAACAGCATTAACATTACACAGGTTCACCTTGTGCTGGGGACAATAAGAGGCCACTCGAAAATGTGCAGTTTTGTCACACAACACAATGCAACAGATGTCTCAAGTTTTGAAGGAGCGTGCAATTGGACTACTGACTGCTTGATTGTCCACCAGAGCTACTGACTGCATGATTGTCCACAACCACAGACCACGTGTAAACACGCCAGTCCAGGACCTCCACATCCGGGTTCTTCACCTGCGGGATCATCTGAAACCAGCCACCCAGACAGCTGATGAAACTGTGGGTTTGCAAAACCAAATAATTTCTTAACAAACTTTCAGAAACCGTCTCAGGGAAGCTCACCATGGTCTTGACTTGACTACAGTTTGGCGTCGTAACCAACTTCAGTGGGCAAATGCTTAACTTCGATGGCCACTGGCACGCTGGAGAAGTGTGGGCGAGCAGTTTGCTGATGTCAACATTGTGACAGAGTGCCCCATGTTGGTGGTGGGGTTATGGTATGGGCAGGCATAAGCTACGTACAATGAACACAAATGCCTTTAATCGATGGCAATTTGAATGCACAGATATACTGTGATGAAATCCTGAGGCCCATTGTCGTGCCATTCATCTGCCTCCATCACCACATGTTTCAGCATGATAACCCATGGCCCCATGTCACAAGGATCTGTACACAATTCCTGGAAGCTGAAAACGTCCCTGTTCTTCCATGGCCTACATACTCACCAGACATGCCACCCATTGACCGTGTTTGGGAAGCACTGGAAGCACTGGATTGACATGTACGACAGTGTTCCAGCTCTCGACAATAACCGCCACCGATAAGAGACATTACTGTGCAGCCGTATTCATCGACCTGGCCAAGGCTTTCGACTCTGTCAATGACCACATTCTTATCGGCAGACTCAACAGCCTTGGTTTCTCAAATGACTGCCTTGCCTGGTTCACCAACTACTTCTCTGATAGAGTTCAGTGTGTCAAATCGGAGGGCCTGTTGTTCGGACCTCTGGCAGTCTCTATGGGGGTGCCACAGGGCTCAATTATCGGTCCGACTCTCTTGTCTGTATACATCAATGATGTCGCTCTGGCTGCTGGTGATTCTCTGATCGACCTATACGCAGACGACACCATTCTTTGGACACTTCGTTAACTAACCTCCGGATGAGCTTCAATGCCATACAACTCTCCTTCCGTGGCCTCCAACTGCTCTTAAATGCAAGTAAAACTAAATGCATGCTCTTAAACCGATCGCTGCCCGCACCTGCCCGCCGTCCAGCATCACTACTCTAGACTAGAGGTCTACCGATTATGACTGTTCAACGTCGATACCGATACCGATTATTGGAGGTCAAAAAAAAAGCTGATACAGATTAATCGGCCGATTAAAAAAAAAAAAAATTGTAATAATGACAATTACAACAATACTGAATGAACACTTACTTTAACTTAATACAATAAATCAATAAAATCAATTTAGCCTCAATAAATAATGAAACATGTTCAATTTGGTTTAAATAATGCAAAAACAAAGTGTTGGAGAAGAAAGTAAAAGTGCAATATGTGCCATGTAAGAAAGCTAACGTTTAAGTTCCTTGCTCAGAACATGAGAACATATGAAAGCTAGTGGTTCCTTTTAACATGAGTCTTCAATATTCCCAGGTAAGACATTTTAGGTTGTAGTTATTATAGGAATTATAGGACTAGTTCTCTCTATACCATTTGTATTTCATATACCTTTGACTATTGGATGTTCTTATAGGAACTAGTATTGCCAGTGTAACAGTATAGCTTCCGTCCCTCTCCTCGCTCCTACCTGGGCTCGAACCAGGAACACATCGACAACAGCCACCCTCGAAGCAGCGTTACCCATGCAGAGCAAGGGGAATAACTACTCCAGAGCGAGTGACGTTTGAAACGCTATTAGCACGCACCCCGCTAACTAGCTAGCCATTTCACATTGGTTACACCAGCCTAATCTCGAGAGTTGATAGGCTTGAAGTCATAAACAGCGCAATGCTTGAAGCACAACGAAGAGCTGCTGGCAAAACGGACGATAGTGCTGTTTGAATGAATGCTTACGAGCATGCTGGTGCCTACCATTGCTCAGTCCGACTGCTCTTTCAAATCATAGACTTAATTATAACATAATAACACACAGAAATACGAGCCTTAGGTCATTAATATGGTCGAATCCGGAAACTATCATCTCGAAAACAAGATGTTTATTATTTCAGTGAAATACGGAACCGTTCCGTATTTTATCTAACGGGTGGCATCCATAAGTCTAAATATTCATGTTACATTGCACAACCTTCAATGTTATGGCATAATTACGTAAACGTCTGGCAAATTAGGCGGCCCAAACTGTTGCATATACCCTGACTCCACAAGAGAAGACACACAATTTCAACTGGTTAATATTGCCTGCTAACCTGGATTTCTTTTAGCTAAATATGCAGGTTTAAAAATATATACTTCTGTGTGTTGATTTTAAGAAAGGCATTGATGTTTATGGTTAGGTACACATTGGAGCAAGGACAGTTCTTTTTCGCCAATACGCACCGCATCGATTATATACAACGCAGGACACGCTAGATAAACTAGTAATATCATCAACCATGTCTAGTTAATTAGTGATTATGATTGATTGTTTTTTATAAGATTTGTATACGTTTTTTTATACGTTTAATGCTAGCTAGCAACTTAACTTGGCTTACTGCATTCGCATAACAGGCAGGCTCCTCGTGGAGTGCAATGAGAGGCAGGTGGTTAGAGCGTTGGACTAGTTAACTGTAAGGTTGCAAGATTGAATCCCCGAGCTGACAAGGTAAAAATCTGTCGTTCTGCCCCTGAACAAGGCAGTTAACCCACCGTTCCTAGGCCGTCATTGAAAATAAGAATGTGTTCTTAACTGACATGCCTAGATTAAATAAAAGTGTAAAAAATAAATATATAAATAAAATCGGCCAAATCGGTATCCAAAAATACCAATTTCCGATTGTTATGAATACTAGAAATCGGCCCTAATTAATCGGCCATTCCGATTAATCGGTCGACCTCTACTCTGGACGGTTTGGAATTAGAATATGTGGACAACTACAAATACCTAGGTGTCTCTCTAGACTGTAAACTCTCCTTCCAGACTCACATTAAGCATCTCCATTCCAAAATAAAATTTTAAATCGGCTTCCTATTTCGCAACAAAGCATCCTTCACTCATGCTGCCAAACATACCCTCGTAAAACTGACTATCCTACCAATCCTCGACTTCGGCGATGTCATCTACAAAATAGCCTCCAACCCTCTACATCAACAAATTGGATGCAGTCTATCACAGTGCCATTCGTTTTGTCACCAAAGCCCCATATCCTACCCACCACTGCGACCTGTACGCTCTCGTTGGCTGGCCCTCGCTTCATACTCGTCGCCAAACCCACTGGCTCCAGGTCATCTACAAGTCTTTGCTAGGTAAAGCTCCGCCTTATCTCAGCTCACTGGTCACCATAGCAGCACCCACCCATAACACACGTTCCAGCAGGTATATCTCACTGGTCATCCCCAAAGCCAATTCCTCCTTTGGCCGCCTTTCCTTACAGTTCTCTGCTGCCAATGACTGGAACAAACTGCAAAAATCAATGAAGCTGGAGACTCATATCTCCCTCACTAACTTTAAACACCAGCTGTCAGAGCAGCTCACAGATCACTGCACCTGTACATAGCCCATCTGTAAATAGCCCATCTAACTACCTCATCCCCATACTGTATTTATTTATTAATCTTGCTCCTTTGCACCCCAGTATCTCTACTTGCACATTCACCTTCTGCACATCTATCACTCCAGTGTTTAATTGGACAATTGTAATTACTTCGCCACCATGGCCTATTTATTGCCTTAACTCACTAATCTTACTTCATTTGCACACACTCTATTTGTTTATTCCATGTGTAACTCTGTGTTGTTGTATGTGTCAAACTGCTTTTCTTTATCTTGGCCAGGTCGCAGTTGTAAATGAGAACTTAACCTACCTGGTTAAATAAAGGTGAAATAAAAAAAAATAATATCCAGCAACTTCACACAGCTATTGAAAAGGAGTGGGACAACATTCCACATGCCACAATCAACAGCCTGATCAACTCTATGGGAAGGAGATGTGTCACGCTGCATGAGGCAACTTGTGGTAACACCAGACACTGACTGGTTTCCTGATCCACACCCTTACCTTTTTTAAGGTATCTCTGACCAACAGATGCATATCTGTATTACCAGTCATGTGAAATACATAGATTATGGCCTAATAAATGTATTTCAATTGACTGATTCCCTCATATGAACTGTAACTCAGTAAAATCTTTGAAATGGTTGAATGTTGCATTCATATTTTTGTTCAATGTATAACAGGGGTGCCCAACCAATCAATTGCGGTCTACTGGTAGACCGCGGAGAGCTTGCCAGTCGATCGTGAGATGATTATACATCTACCAAAACTCAGCCACACAAATCAATGCCTATAATCTCTTTCTGTTTTAACGTTCAACAGTCCCCCATTCACAGCTATGTCTGAAAAGAGATGTGATTTACATAAAATATGACCAGTCGCTGCCCACTTATTGACATATGCCTAGTTAGCACGGTCAGATGCTGCCCGCCAACTCCAGGTCGATGTCACGGTGATGCCAGGCAGGTAGCTAGCTAGCTAACTTTGTATCCCGATTCGTTCTTAAATGGTGTTGTTGACAGCAGCAATAATTAGTGAAGGGAAGGATACAAAAAAACAGAAAACATATAATTTCCACAAGAAATAGGAGGATTATTTTTTCATCATGTCAAACTCAATATGTGTGTGCCTCATCTGAAATCAAATCCAATCAAATCAAATGTATTTGTCACATACACATGGTTAGCAGATGTTAATGCGAGTGTAGCGAAATGCTTGTGCTTCTAGTTCCGATGCAGTAATAACCAACGAGTAATCTAACTAACAATTCCAAAACTACTACCTTATACACACAAGTGTAAAGGGATAAAGAATATGTACATAAAGATATATGAATGAGTGATGGTAAAGAACGGCACAGGCAAGATGCAGTAAATGGTATCGAGTACAGTATATACATATGATATGAGTAATGTAGGGTATGTAAACAAAGTGGCATAGTTTACAGTGGCTTGTGATACATGTATTACATAAAGATGCAGTAGATGCAGTAGATGAAATAGAGTAAAGTATATACGTATACATATGAGATGAATAATGTAGGGTATGTAAACATTATATTAAGTAGCATTGTTTAAAGTGGCTAGTGATATATTTTACCTCAATTCCCATCAATTCCCATTATTAAAGTGGCTGGAGTTGAGTCAGTGTGTTGGCATCAGCCACTCAATGTTAGTGGTGGTTGTTTAACAGTCTGATGGCCTTGAGATAGAAGCTGTTTTTCAGTCTCTCGGTCCCAGCTTTGATGCACCTGTACTGACCTCGCCTTGTGGAGGATAGCAGGGTGAACAGGCAGTGGCTCGGGTGGTTGTTGTCCTTGATGATCTTTATGGCCTTCCTGTGACATCGGGTGGTGTAGGTGTCCTGGAGAGCAGGTAGTTTGGCCCCGGTGATGCGTTGTGCAGACCTCACTACCCTCTGGAGAGCCTTACGGTTGTGGGCGGAGCAGTTGCTGTACCAGGCGGTGATACAGCCCGACAGGATGCTCTCGATTGTGCATCTGTAGAAGTTTGTGAGTGCTTTTGGTGACAAGCCGAATTTCTTCAGTTGGTAATCAAGCCTACCACTCTTGTGTCGTCCACAAACTTGATGATTGAGTTGGAGGGGTGCGTGGCCACGCAGTCGTGGGTGAACAGGGAGTACAGGAGAGGGCTCAGAACGCACCCTTGTGGGGCCCCAGTGTTGAGGATAAGCGGGGTGGAGATGTTGTTACCTACCCTCACCACCTGGGGGCGGCCCGTCAGGAAGTCCAGTACCCAGTTGCACAGGGCGGGGTCGAGACCCAGGGTTTCGAGCTTGATGACGAGTTTGGAGGGTACTATGGTGTTAAATGCTGAGCTGTAGTCGATGAACAGCATTCTCACATAGGCATTCCTCTTGTCCAGATGGGTTAGGGCAGTATGCAGTGTGGTTGAGATTGCATCGTCTGTGGAAATAATTTGTGCGGTAAGCAAATTGGAGTGGGTCTAGGGTGTCAGGTAGGGTGGAGGTGATTTGGTCCTTGACTAGTCTCTCAAAGCACTTCATGATGACAGAAGTGAGTGGTAGTCGTTTAGCTCGGTTACCTTAGCTTTCTTGGGAACAGGAACAATGGTGGCCCTCTTGAAGCATGTGGGAACAGCAGACTGGGATAAGGATTGATTGAATATGTCCGTAAACACACCAGCCAGCTGGTCTGCGCATGCTCTGAGGGCGCGGCTGGGGATGCCGTCTGGGCCTGCAGCTTTGCGAGGGTTAACACTTTTAAATGTTTTACTCACCTCGGCTGCAGTGAAGGAGAGTCTGCATGTTTTGGTTGCGAGCCGTGTCAGTGGCACTGTATTGTCCTCAAAGCGGGCAAAAAAGTTATTTAGTCTGCCTGGGAGCAAGACATCCTGGTCCGTGAGTGGGCTGGTTTTCTTTTTGTAATCCGTGATTGACTGTAGACCCTGCCACATACCTCTTGTGTCTGAGCTGTTGAATTGTGATTCTACTTTGTCTCTATACTGACGCTTAGCTTGTTTGATTGCCTTGCGGAGGGAATAGCTACACTGTTTGTATTCGGTCATGTGACCAAAGGGAAGGGAAGGCGGCAACCATAGCATCTAATCGTGTGAGTCGCGTTGTTGCTAAGCATAAAAAGTTGTTCAAAGATGGGGAGATGATTAAGGAAGCATTTATTGAGGCTGCAGACTTGCTGTTTGGTGATTTTAAGAATAAGACTGAAATTATGGCTGCCAATGGCATTCAGTTGTCCAGCAATACGGTGACAAGAAGAAGTGAGGGAATAGTGGAGAACCTAGAGTATCAACTGAAAAAGAGTGTTATTCCCTCTAGTTGGTCGAGTCCACAGATATGGTAGATGTGGCACAGTTATGCATTTTCATCAGAATGGTATTTGACAACATGAGAACAAAGGAGACAAAGGAGGAACTACTCGCCATTTTGCCACTGAAAGGTCATAGAAGAGGCAAATATGTTTTTCAAGCTTTTATGGAGTTTGCTAACAAATTCCAACTGCCCTTGTGTAAGCTTGTCTCCATCACTACTGATGGGGCACCCGCTATGGTAGGCGGCAGTGGGTCATTGAATTGTGCAAAAAATATGATTCTTTCCAGGACTTTCTTAGTTATCACTGCGTAATTCATCAGCGAGTTTTGTGCGGAAGATGTTAAACGTGAAAGAGGTGATGGATGTTGCGATGAAGATTGTGTGTTCTATTCGAGCAAAAAGCCTACAGTGGAGGCTATTTCGTGCTCACTTAGAAGAGACTGATGTGGAGCACACAGACCTGTTACTGCACACGGATGTGAGGTGCCCGAGCCGAGGTAAATTTTTAGGGAGATTCAATGAGTTGTTGCCTGAAATCACGGAGTTTCTCAAGGTCTCCAAACATGCTGTGGCTCCTGGATTTAGCTTTTCTCACTGACCTAACTTACATGCTTAATGAACTGAATGTAGAGCTGCAAGGAAAAGGCAAACATGTTATCGACATGATCTGTGAACACTTTTAAATGCAAAATACAACTGCTCGCAAGAAAACCGCAACGTAAGGACCTGCACTTCTTTCAACACATGCATTCAGAAATTGACAGTGCACATTACGTGGAGCAAGTCCAGAGCATCTTATCTGAGTTTGACAGTCGTTTCACTGACTTTGCATCACTTGAGCCTATTGCCACTTATATGTGCTTTTCATTTGGCACAGCCATAAATGTGGAAGTCTTTGCCTCCAAAATGGGATCCCTTTTTCAGTTGGACACAACTGTAGCAGAAACTGAAATTCTCACCCTTCAAAATGACATTCGGGTGAAATCGCGGGCAACCACTGAGATGAAGGAAGAGTTCTGGGAGCTACTCCTAGAGAATACCAACATAAGAAGATCTCTCAACTTATCGGCCCTTTTTGGATCAACCTACCTGTGTGAGTCTGCATATTCTCACATGAAAATAATCATGTCCAAGTACAGCTCTACAGTCATGGCCAAAAGTTTTGAGAATGACACAAATATTAATTTCCACAAAGTTTGCTGCTTCAGTGCCTTTAGATATTTTTGTCAGATGTTACTATGGAATACTGAAGTATAATTACAAGCATTTCATAAGTGTCAAAGTATTTTATTGGCAATTACATGAAGTTGATGCAAAGAGTCAATATTTTCAGTGTTGACTCTTCTTTTTCAAGACCTCTGCAATCCGCCCTGGCATGCTGTCAATTAACTTCTGGGCCACATCCTGACTGATGGCAGCCCATTCTTGCATAATCAATGCTTGGAGTTTGTCAGAATTTGTGGAGTTTTGTTTGTCCACCCACCTCTTGAGGATTGACCACAAGTTCTCAATGGGATTAAGGTGTGGAGAGTTTCCTGGCCACGGACCCAAAATATCGATGTTTTGTTCCCCGAGCCACTTAGTTATCACTTTTTGCCTTATGGCAAGGTGCTCCATCATGCTGGAAAAAGGCATTGTTCGTCACCAAACTGTTCCTGGATGGTTGGGAGAAGTTGCTCTCGGAGGATGTGTTGGTACCATTCTTTATTCATGGCTGTGTTCTTAGGCAAAATTGTGAGTGAGCCCACTCCCTTGGCTGAGAAGCAACCCCAGACATGAATGTCTCAGGATGCTTTACTGTTGGCATGACACAGGACTGATGGTAGCGCTCACCTTGTCTTCACCGGACAAGCTTTTTCTGGCTGCCCCAACCAATCGGAAAGGGGATTCATCAGAGAAAATTACTTTACCCCAGTCCTCAGCAGTCCAATCCCTGTACCTTTTGCAGAATATCAGTCTGTCCCTGATGTTTTTCCTGGAGAGAAGTGGCTTCTTTGCTGCCCTTCTTCACACTTGCCATCCTCCAAAAGTATTTTCCTCACTGTGCGTGCAGATGCACTCACACCTTCCTGCTGCCATTCCTGAGCAGGCTCTGTTCTGGTGGTGCCCCGATCCCGCAGCTGAATCAATTTTAGGAGACGGTCCTGGCGCTTGCTGGACTTTCTTGGGCGCCCTGAAGCCTTCTTCACAACAATTGAACAGCTCTCCTTGAAGTTCTTGATGATCCGATAATTGTTTGATTTAGGTGCAATCTTACTGGCAGCAATATCCTTGCCTGTGAAGCCCTTTTGTGCAAAGAAATTATGACGGCACATGGTTCCTTGCAGGTAACAATGGTTGACAGAGGAAGAACAATGATTCCAAGCACCACCCTCCTTTTAAAGCTTCCAGTCTGTTATTCGAACTCAATCAGCATGACAAAGTGATCTCCAGCCTTGTCCTCGTCAACACTCACACCTGTGTTAACGAGAGAATCACTGACATGATGTCAGCTGGTCCTTTTGTGGAAGGGTTGAAATGCAGTGGAAATGTTTTGGGGGGATTCAGTTCATTTGCATGGCAAATAGGGACTTTGCAATTAATTGCAATTCATCTGATCACTCTTCATAACATTCTGGAGTATATGCAAATTGCCATGATACAAACTGAGGCAGCAGACTTCGTGAAAATTAATATTTGTGTCATTCTCAAAACTTTACTGCCACGACTGTACTATGACCGATGACCACCTTTGTGGCCTGCATGAGACTTGCAACACACTGCTACAGAACTGACTATGAAAAACTACTTGGCTCCACCCAATGCCAAAAGTCCCACTAAGGTAGGAAATTAAATTAGTTACACTTATTTGTGGAAAACATGTTATTGGTCCACATTATATTTGGGTATCAAATAGGTATCATAATGGCTGGTCCATCCTCAGTGGTGTGTTGCATTTCATTCATTTTGTTTGTTGGTTTAGATTTAGAGACTCGTAGATCTCATCAGGCTGGCAAATGAAAAAGCAGATCTCACGTCAAAGAAGGTTGTGCACACCTGGTGTATAACATCAAAGATATGTAGCTACAATAGAGATCAACCATTATCCAAAGACAACCAAACCATAAGGGAGCTCAATTCCTGAAAGAACACAGGAGCAATCACTAAACCACAGCAACACCTCCCTCCAAATATCACAAGTTCTGTTTGCCAATTTTTTGAACATTTTTAATTCTCACATTTCCTAGCACACTAACACTTCTGTATAACACTCTGTTCAGCCATTTTGTCTGTCCATACAGAACCACATCCAAGCCCAGCCCAGACGGCCCTGTCCCACCGGACAGACAGAGCTGTGAAGCCAACTGGCCAACACCTTAATGAAAAACCAGATAGCATAGCAGATACCAGAGACCAGGAGCCATTAACAGACACTCCCCAGTAGTCCCCATAGAGTGCTGTGTGTGTGTGTGTGTGTGTGTGTTTGTGTGTTTGTGTGTGATATAGACAGAGACAGTCAGGGACTGCTTACACCATCACACTGTCACACTGTCACACTGTCACACACACACCGTCTGACACCGTACCACCTGGCTCTGTGGTTTCAGCTCTGCCTGAGAGACTCCATCCATGTAATGTAGCAGCAACAGCGGCCACATCCCTCAGTCAGTCTGTCTGTCTGCATGGAGGGTGTGAATGAAGACCAGAGGGGAATTCAAGAGAAGCTGCCTGGAAGGGAACAGTTTTGCTCTCTTCTCTCCTCAACAGCTTTACATGTCTGAGAGCCAAGAGAAGTTTAGTGTGAGCCAATGGTCTGGGGGAGGCTACATAGCTACATTGACGTGGTACGTGGCTTACCTCTCAAAAAGTTGCCAAACAAAAGGGTAGGGTGTATTTGAATGCTACTTGTTGAACTGTTGAGACAGACAGGTATTTTTAAAGAGTGTAAGAGCCACTTCACAGAACAAAACAAAACACTCACAGACACACAAACACACACCCCCTCATAGGTAAAAACATAGGTAAAAAAGAGCAAGGACACCTATGGGAAAATGGCACTGCCTAAATTAGTCCTATGGAAGCAGCAGAACTCCATAAATGTAGTCTATAACATTTGGGACTGACAGAGATGGTCGCCTCGCTTCAAGTCCTTAGGAAACTATACAGTATTTTGTATTTTTATGTATTATTTCTTACATTGTTAGCTCAGAAAATCTCAAGTGTTATTACAAAGAGCCGGGAAGAACTATTGGATATAAGAGCGACGTCAACTTAGCAACATTATGACCAGCAATGTGACTTTCCTGAAGCGGATCTTTATTTCGGACCTCCACCGGGATCTAATCCCAGAGGCCGACCCAAAACAACGTCGTTGCCCAAGAGAGGCAGACGGAGCTGCCTCCTGGTCAGACTTAGAAGGCGAGCACACCACCCACCGCTTCCGAGCATATTAGTCGCCAATGTCCAGTCTCTAGACAACAAGGTGGACGAAAGGCACGAGTTGCCTTCCAGAGAGACATCAGAGATTGTATCATTCTCTGTTTCATGGAAACATGGCTATGTTTTCAGAGTCGGTACAGCCACCGGGTTTCTTCATGCGTAGCACTAATAGAAACAAACATCTCTCTGGTAAGAAGAAGGACGGGTGTGTATGCTTCATGATTAACGACTTATGGTGTAACAATAACAACATACAGGAACTCAAGTCCTTTCCTTAAAATCAAACGCCGACCACATTATATCTCAAGAGAATTCTCTTTGATTATAGTCACAGCTGTGTATATCCACGCCAAGCAGATAGCTCGAAGGCCCTGAAAGAACTTCACTGGAATCTATGTAAACTGGAAACCATATATCCTGAGGGTGCATTTATTGTAGCTGGGGATTTTAACAAAGCTAAATTCTACCAGCACATTGGCTGTAGCACCCACTCGAGCAAGACACTGGACCACTGCTACTCTAACTTCTGTGATGCATACAAGGCCTTCCCCCGCCCTCCCTTCGGCAAATCCGACCACAACTCCATCTTGCTCATACTGTCCTATAGGCAGAAACTCAAAAAGGGTGTACCTGTGACTATAACCATTCGACGCTGGTCTGACCAATCGGAATCCACACTTCAAGATTGCTTTGATCACGTGGTCTGGAAAATGTTCCGGGTAGCCTCAAACCATAACATTGATTTATACTCTGACTCGGTGAGTGAGTTTATTAGGAAGTACATTGGAGATGTTGTACCCACTGTGACTATTAAAACCTACCCCAACCAGAAACCGTGGATAGACAGCAGCATTCGTGCGAAACTGAAAGCGCAAACCACCGCATTCAACCATGGAAAGAGGTTGGGGAATATGGCCGAATATAAACAGTGCAGGTATTCCCTCCGCAAGGCAATCAATCAAGCGAAATGTCGGTATAGGGACAAAATGGAGTCGCAATTCAAAGGCCCAGACATGAGACATATGTGGCAGGGTCTACAGGCAATTACAGACTACAAAAAGAAAACCATCCATGTCACGGTCACTAAGGTCTTTCTTGAGGATAATACAGTGCCACCGACGCGGCCCGCTACCAAGAACTGCGGGCCCCCCCTCTCCTTCTCCGTGGCCGATGTGAGTAAGACATTTAAACATGTTAACTCTCGCAAGGCTGCTGGCCCAGACGGCATTGCTAGCTGCGTCCTCAGAGCATGCACAGACAAACTGACTGGTGTGTTTACGGACATAGTCAATCTGTCCCTATCACAGTCTGCAATCCCCACATGCTTCACAATGACCACCATTGTTCCTATACCAAAGAAGGCAAAGTTAACTGAGCTGTAGCACTCACGTCTGTCATCATGAAGTGCCTTGAGAGACTAGTCAAGGACCATATCACCTCCACCTTACCTGCCACCCTATACCCACTTCAGTTTGCATACCACACCAACAGGTCCACAAACAACAGGGTAGCCTAGTGGTTAGAGCGTTGGACTAGTAACCGAAAGGTTGCAAGTTCAAACCCCTGAGCTGACAAGGTACAAATCTGTCGTTCTGCCCCTGAACAGGCAGTTAACCCACTGTTCCTAGGCTGTCATTGAAAATAATAATTTGTTCTTAATTGACTTGCCTAGTTAAATAAAGGTAAAAATAAAAAATGTAAAAACGACTGCCCTCAACCGCAAGGCTCTTCAGAGGGAAGTGCGGTCTGCACAACACATCACCGGTGGCAAACTACCTGCCCTCCAGGACACCTACAGCACCCGATGTAACAGGAAAGCTGCTATCATCCAGAAGGCGAGGTCAGTACAGGTGCATCAAAGCTGGGACCATCAAGGCCCTCAGACTGTTAAACAGCCATCACTAACATAGAGAGGCTGCTGTCAACACAGACTCAAATCTCTGGCCACTTAAATAAATGGATTTAATAAAGGTATCACTAGTCACTTCAAATAATGCCACTTTAATAATGTTTACATATCCTACATTACTCATCTCATATGTATATACTGTATTTCATACCATCTATTGCATCTTGCCTATGCCATACGCCAATCGTTCATCCATATGTACATATTCCATTTTCCATCCCTTTACATTTGTGTGTATAAGGTAGTTGTTGTGATTTGTTAGATTACTTTTTAGATATTACTGCAGTGTTGGAACTAGAAGCACAAGCATTTCGCTACACTCACATTAACATCTGCTAACTATGTACATGTGGCAAATAATATTTGATTAGATTTTTTATTGTTGACAGACACAATTGACTACCATTCTGTTTATTTTCCTGCCCAGTGTATACTTCCAGGGAGAACAGACTCAGACAAAATGACAAGAACATAAACATTCATAGTGTTCTCTCTCCACAAAATTACAGGAAAATAAACATTCATAGTGTTCTCTCTCCACAAAATTACAGGAATATAAACATTCATAGTGTTCTCTCTCTCCACAAAATTACAGGAAAATAAACATTCATAGTGTTCTCTCTCCACAAAATTACAGGAATATAAACATTCATAGTGTTCTCTCTCTCCACAAAATTACAGGAAAATAAACATTCATAGTGTTCTCTCTCCACAACACTACTACATCACTTCTTCTCCAGAAGTTATTAAATCCTCTGCTATGAAGTCATATCAAATACAGGCCTTTAACCTCTTGGATATAGGGGGCGCTCTTTTAATTTTTGGATGAAAAACGTTCCCGTTTTAAACAAGATATTTTGTCACGAAAAGATGCTCGACTATGCATATAACTGACAGCTTTGGAAAGAAAACACTCTGACGTTTCCAAAACTGCAAAGATATTGTCTGTGAGTGCCACAGAACTGATGTTACAGGCGAAACCCAGATAAAAATCCAATCAGGAACTGACGCATTTTTTGAAACCGCCTCATGCCAATGACTCCTTATATGGCTGTGAAGGAGCTAGGAGTCAGCTTACGTTTTCCCCAAGGTGTCTGCAGCATTGTGATGTCTTTTTAGGCATTTCCATTGGAGAATGGCTGTAAGAGACCATATAGGTCGAGTGGACGCATGGTGTCTCCCGGAGAAAACCTTGGGTAAAATACTGAGGTAGCCATTTTTCCAATCGTTTCTTATGAGAAACCAATTGCCTCCACGGATATATTATCGAATACATATGTCAAAAACACCTTGAGGATGGATCCTAAACAACGTTTGCCGTGTTTCTGTCGATATTATGGAGCAAATTGTGAAAAAAGTTTGGCGGTATAGATGAAGTATTTTCGGTCGATTTCTCAGCCAAGCAGGATGAACACGCCTACAAAAATATTATTTTTGGAAAAAAGGAACATTTGCTATCTAACTGGGAGTCTCCTGAGTGAAAGCATCTGAAGTTTTTCAAAGGTAAATGATTTAATTTGGTTGCTTTTCTTATTTTTGTGAAAATGTTGCCTGCTGCCAGCACAGCCTAGCATAGCATTATGCCATGCTAAACTTACACAAATGCTTGTCTAGCGTTGGCTGTAATGCATATTTTGAAAATCTGAGATGACAGTGTTGTTAACAAAAGGCTAAGCTTGGGTTTCAATATATTTATTTCATTTCATTTGCGATTTTCATGAATAGGAAACGTTGCGTTATGGTAATGCGCTTGAGGCTATGATTACGCTCCCGGATACGGGATTGCTCGTGGCTAGCGGTTAAACAGCCTCCAGCCCTCTCTGTTGCTCCAGGGGAGAGAGGAGAGAGAGGGGCAGGAAAATAGTATGAGCATGATTCTAAAAATTCAGAAGGAAAAAATAAGAGATGGATATAAGAAAAAGAATATGGGGAAATGGGGAAAGGGGATAAAGGAGAGGAGGGGAGAAGAGAGGAGTGGAGAGGAGAGGAGAGGAGAGGAGAGGAGAGGAGAGGAGAGGAGAGGAGAGGGAAAGCGAGGGAGAGCGAGACAGAGCGAGAGAAAGAGAGAGACGGAGAGAGACCGAGAAAGACAGAAACAGAGAGACAGAGAGAGAGACAGAGAGAGACAGAGAGAGAGAGACAGAGAGAGAGAGACGGAGAGAGAAAGAGAGAGACAGAGAGACAGAAACAGAGACAGAGAGAGAGACAGAGAGACAGGGAGAGAGAGAGAGAGACAGAGAGACAGAAACAGAGAGAGAGAGAGAGAGAGAAAGAGAGAGACAGCTCTGGCATCTATTTGGAACCAAGGACTTATCACCCCAATCCACAAAAGTGGAGACAAATTTGACCCCAGTAACTACCGTGGAATATGCGTCAACAGTAACCTTGGGAAAATCCTCTGCATTATCATTAACAGCAGACTCGTACATTTCCTCAATGAAAACAATGTACTGAGCAAATGTCAAATTGGCTTTTTACCAAATTACTGTACAACAGACCATGTATTCACCCTGCACACCCTAATTGACAACCAAACAAACCAAAACAAAGGCAAAGTCTTCTCAAGCTTTGTTGATTTCAAAAAAGCCTTCGACTCAATTTGGCATGAGGGTCTGCTATACAAACTGATGGAAAGTGGTGTTGGGGGTAAAACATACGACATTATAAAATCCATGTACACAAAAAACAAGTGTGCGGTTAAAATTGGCAAA
Source organism: Oncorhynchus mykiss (assembly GCF_013265735.2). Taxonomy (NCBI): domain Eukaryota; kingdom Metazoa; phylum Chordata; class Actinopteri; order Salmoniformes; family Salmonidae; genus Oncorhynchus; species Oncorhynchus mykiss. The sequence continues at coordinate 53,220,003 of NC_048587.1, forward strand.
AAAAACACACATTTCTTCACACAGGGTCGTGGGGTGAGACAGGGATGCAGCTTAAGCCCCACCCTCTTCAACATAAATATAAACGAATTGGCGCGGGCACTAGAAAAGTCTGCAGCACCCGGCCTCACCCTACTAGAATCCGAAGTCAAATGTCTGCTGTTTGCTGATGATCTGTTGGTTTTGTCACCAACCAAGGAGGGCCTACAGCAGCACCTAGATCTTATGCACAGATTCTGTCAGACATGGGTCCTGACAGTAAATCTCAGTTAGACCAAAATAATGGTGTTCCAAAAAAGGTCCAGTCACCAGGACCACAAATACAAATTCCATTTAGACACTGTTGCCCTAGAGCACACAAAAAACTATACATACCTTGGCCTAAACATCAGCGCCACAGGTAACTTCCACAAAGCTGTGAACGATCTGAGAGACAAGGCAAGAAGGGCATTCTATGCCATCAAAAGGAACAAAAATTTCAACATACCAATTAGGATTTGGCTAAAAATACTTGAATCAGTCATAGAGCCCATTGCCCTTTATGGTTGTGAGGTCTGGGGTCCGCTCACCAACCAAGACTTCACAAAATGGGACAAACACCAAATTGAGACTCTGCACGCAGAATTCTGCAAAAATATCCTCTGTGTACAACGTAGAACACCAAATAATGCATGCAGAGCAGAATTAGGCCGATACCCACTAATTATCAAAATCCAGAAAAGAGCAGTTCAATTCTATAACCACCTAAAAGGAAGCGATTCCCAAACCTTCCATAACAAAGCCATCACCTACAGAGAGATGAACCTGGAGAAGAGTCCCCTAAGCAAGCTGGTCCTGGGGCTCTGTTCACAAACACAAACACACCCTACAGAGCCCCAGGACAGCAGCACAATCAGACCCAACCAAATCATGAGAAAACAAAAAGAGAATTACTTGACACATTGGAAAGAATTAACAAAAAAACAGAGCAAACTAGAATGCTATTTGGCCCTAAACAGAGAGTACACAGCGGCAGAATACCTGACCACTGTGACTGTCCCAAAATTAAAGAAAGCTTTGAGTACAGACTCAGTGAGCATAGCCTTGCTATTGAGAAAGGCCGCCGTAGGCAGACATGGCTCTCAAGAGAAGACAGGCTATGTGCTCACTGCACCACAAAATGAGGTGGAAACTGAGCTGCACTTCCTAACCTCCTGCCCAATGTATGACCATATTAGAGAGACATTTTTCCCTCAGATTACACAGATCCACAAAGAATTCGAAAACAAATCCAATTTTGATAAACTCCCATATCTACTGGGTGAAATTCCACAGTGTACCACAAGAAAAGGGCAACCAGTGAAGAACAAACACCATTGTAAATACAACCCATATTTATGCTTATTTTTTTAATCTTGTGTCCTTTAACCATTTGTACATTGTTAAAGCACTGTATATATATATAATATGACATTTGTAATGTCTTTATTGTTTTGAAACTTTTGTATGTGTAATGTTTACTGTTCATTTGTATTGTTTATTTCACTTTTGTATATTATCTACCTCACTTGCTTTGGCAATGTTAACACATGTTTCCCATGCCAATAAAGCCCCTGAATTGAATTGAATTGAATTGAATTGACAGAGAGAGAGACAGAGAGAGAGAGAGAGCGAGACAATGAGAGATCCAGACAGACAGAGACAGAGAGAGAGAGAGTGAGCGAGAGAGAGAGTGACAGAGAGAGAGACAGAGAGACAGACAGAGAGAGAGAGAGAGAGAGAGAGAGAAAGACAGAGAGAGAGAGAGAGACAGCGACAGACAGAGAGAGACAAAGAGAGCGAGACAGAGAGAGACAAAGAGAGAGACAAAGAGAGAGAGACAGAGACAGAGAGAGTGAGACAGAAAGAGACAGAGAGCGAGAGAGAAAGAGACAGAGAGAGAGACAGAGAAAGACAGAGAGAGACATAGAAAGAGAGAAAGAGACAGAGGGGATTTGGTGCACAGAGTAGTGTAACACACCCAGTAGTGTAACTACCTACCTTGACCAGTGTGGCTCAGGTAGGGGTGGTTGTCTAGACTGGGTGAGCAGGGGTCTGCCAGGTCCTCATTCCCTCCATCTGCAGACGAGGAGTGAGAAAAAGAGGAGAGAAAGAGGGAGAGAGAGAGAGAAAGAGAGTGAGTGAGTGAGTGAGTGAGTGAGTGAGTGTGGGGATGCCAGGAAGACGAGAGAGAGGGAGGATGCCAGGAAAAGGAGAAAGTGAGGATGCCAGGAAGAGGAGAAAGTGAGGATGCCAGGAAGAGGAGAAAGTGAGGATGCCAGAAAGAGGAAAGACAGTGAGGATGCCAGGCAGAGGAGAGAGTGAGGATGCCAGGCAGAGGAGAGAGTGAGGATGCCAGGCAGAGGAGAGAGTGAGGATGCCAGGACGGGGAGAAAGTGAGGAAGCCAGGAAGAGGAGAGAGTGAGGATGCCAGGAAGAGGAGAGAGTGAGGATGCTAGGAAGAAGAAAGAGTGAGGATGCCAAGAAGAGAAGAGAGAGTGAGGATGCCAAGAAGAGAAGAGAGAGTGAGGATGCCAAGAAGAGGAGAGAGAGTGAGGATGCCAGGACAAGGAGAGAGTGAGGAAGCCAGGAAGAGGATAGAGTGAGGATGCCAGGAAGAAGAGAGAGTGAGGATGCCATGAAGAAGAAAGAATGAGGATGCCAAGAAGAGAAGAGAGAGTGAGGATGCCAGGAAGAGGAGAGAGAGTGAGGATGCCAGGAAGACGAGAGAGAGTGAGGATGCCAGGCAAGAGGAGAGAGAGTGAGGATGCCAGAAAGAGGAAAGACAGTGAGGATGCCAGGCAGAGGAGAGAGTGAGGATGCCAGAGAGAGGAGAGAGTGAGGATGCCAGGAAGATGAGAGAGTGAGGATGCCAGGAAGATGAGAGAGAGTGAGGATGCCAGGAAGAGGAGAGAGAGAGAGGATGCCAAGAAGAGAAGAGAGAGTGAGGATGCCAAGAAGAGGAGAGAGTGAGGATGCCAAGAAGAGAAGAGAGAGTGAGGATGCCAAGAAGAGGAGAGAGACTGAGGCTGCCAGGAAGAGGAAAGAGAGTGAGGATGCCAAGAAGATAAGAGAGAGTGAGGATGCCAAGAAGAGGAGAGAGAGTGAGGATGCCAGGAAGAGGAGAGAGTGAGGAAGCCAGGAAGAGGATAGAGTGAGGATGCCAAGAAGAGAAGAGAGAGTGAGGATGCCAGGAAGAGGAAAGAGTGAGGATGCCAGGAAGAGGAGAGATTGAGGATGCCAGGAAGAGGAGATATTGAGGATGCCAGGAAGAGGAGAGAGAGTGAGGATGCCAGGAAGAGGAGAGATTGAGGATGCCAGGAAGAGGAGAGATTGAGGATGCCAGGAAGAGGAGAGAGAGTGAGGATGCCAGGAGGAGGAGAGAGAGTGAGGATGCCAGGCATAGGATAGAGTGAGGATGCCAGGAAGAGGAGAGAGTGAGGATGCCAGGAAGAGGAAAGACAGTGAGGATGCCAGGCAGAGGAGAGAGTGAGGATGCCAGGCAGAGGAGAGAGTGAGGATGCCAGGAAGATGAGAGAGTGAGGATGCCAGGAAGATGAGAGAGAGTGAAGATGCCAGGAAGAGGAGAGAGAGAGAGGATGCCAAGAAGAGAAGAGAGAGTGAGGATGCCAAGAAGAGGAGAGAGTGAGGATGCCAAGAAGAGAAGAGAGAGTGAGGATGCCAAGAAGAGGAGAGAGAGTGAGGATGCCAGGAAGAGGAAAGAGAGTGAGGATGCCAAGAAGAGAAGAGAGAGTGAGGATGCCAAGAAGAGGAGAGAGAGTGAGGATGCCAGGATGAGGAGAGAGTGAGGAAGCCAGGAAGAGGATAGAGTGAGGATGCCAAGAAGAGAAGAGAGAGTGAGGATGCCAGGAAGAGGAAAGAGTGAGGATGCCAGGAAGAGGAGAGATTGAGGATTCCAGGAAGAGGAGATATTGAGGATGCCAGGAAGATGAGAGAGAGTGAGGATGCCAGGAAGAGGAGAGATTGAGGATGCCAGGAAGAGGAGAGATTGAGGATGCCAGGAAGAGGAGAGAGAGTGAGGATGCCAGGAAGAGGAGAGAGAGTGAGGATGCCAGGCATAGGATAGAGTGAGGATGCCAGGAAGAGGAGAGAGTGAGGATGCCAGGAAGAGGAAAGAGAGTGAGGATGCCAGGAAGAGGAGTGAGAGTGAGGATGCCAGGAAGAGGAGAGGTTGAGGATGCCATGAAGAGAAGAGAGAGTGAGGATGCCAGGCAGAGAAGAGAGTGAGGATGCCAGGAAGAGGATAGAATGAGGATGCCAGGAAGAGGAAAGAGAGTGAGGATGCCAGGAAGAGGAGAGAGTGATGATGTCAGGACGAGGAGAGAGTGAGGATGCCAGGGAGAGGAGAGAGTGAGGATGCCAGGATGAGAAGAGAGAGTGACGATGCCAGAAATAGGAGAGAGAGTGAGGATGCCAGGAGGAGGAAAGAGAGTGAGTATGCCAGGAAGAGAAGAGGGATTGATGATGCCAGGAAGAGGAAAGAGAGTGAGGATGCCAGGGAGAGGAGAGAGTGAGGATGCCAGGAGTGGGAGAGAGAGTGAGTGCAGGCATGCAGGTGGCGTTCCAGCAGGTAGGTCAACTCATCCTCCACCAACCAGGACTGGGACCTCAGGAGGCTGCTGACAACACAGCCCCTCCACACCCCCCTCCAGGGTCCCAGACAGTCCCGCACACTGGCAAAGTGGACCCAATTGTTCTTGTTCATCGTGGTCTGCTGGGATGTAAAGCAGAGACACCAGCCAGGCCCTTGTCCAGAGCCCAGGGCCAGCCCCTGAGAGGGCAGCCTACAGCAGAACTGTTACAATACTGAGAGGATTGTTGGTCCACAGAGCTAGTCCCTTTGGATAAGTGTGAGACTTGTCAGCGTAGGACTGGTGGTACAGTGCAGTACAGTTTACTGACAGAGCTACAGACAGTTGGGTTAACTAATGATATGAGTATCAATACAGTGGGACCAGACAACTGAGAGATTGGCTCAGGGATGGCTTTTCGGGGACAGATTAATCACAGTGGATGGAGCAGGGCTTGGTTAGGGGGTTGATGCAATGGCCAGCGCCCGCTTTGCCTCTCCACTACAGTCTGTTTGACAAGCCCCTCTCTAATGCACAGTAATCAACAGTAGAGCCATACAACTAAGCCTGCGGCCCAAACGGCACCTTATTTCCTATAAATTGCACTACTGTTGACCAGAGCCCTATGAGCTTGATCTGCGGCCAAAAGTAGTGCACTAAATAGGGAATAGGGTGCCATGTGGGAAGCAGCCTAAAACTACAAGAGGCTTAGTGGCATATCATGATTCATTCTGAAATCACACATCCCACTCAAATTAAGCCAACCCATTTATAAACAAGCTGTTGTTTGAAAGGTATCTAAGCCAATGGATTTCTCTGTCTGTAGTACTCAGCTTGCCACTAAAGTACAAAGTGGTGTGGGTCTTTACAGCAAAGGGTCGTGTAATCTGGCCATGGCGGATACGCCACGTCTCCATCAACGGGTCCTGTTTGTGTGTGTGTGTGTGTATATTCACCCAAACAAACACTTGTGTATATGTTCTGATCATCAACGCACAATTCACAGACTGGACATCAGTACACAATCTGCTGTTGTGCCCATATAAGGTAGATTGGGCTGCTGATGGAAAGATCTAGCTTGTAGACAAACCAATAGAATTACAGAAAGGGCCTTAGCGTTAGTGTGAGAACTGGGGCAGTAGTTCCTGACTGCCAACACCCCCCTCACCACTTTGACTGTTATGTTCTCTTTGAAACAACCCAATGAGAAACATCCTACACAGTGGAGCTGAAAGCATCACCATGAAATCACATCAAATCAGTAAAGTGAAATCTGTCACTACGCAACACGAATCCCTCAACCGACAGTGCAGACCAGAGGAGGCTGGTGGGAGGAGCTATAGGAGGACTGGCTCATTGTAAAAGCTGGAATGGAATGAATGGAACGGTATCAAACAGATCAAACACAGATCAAACACATGGAAACCATATTCTACTCTATTCCATTTTATTCTATTCCATACATTACAATGAGCCCATCCTCCTATAGTTCCTCCCACCAGCCTCCAATGGTGCAGACAAATGTCACGCTATCTCACCTAAGACAGTGGGCCTAGAGATTAAAGTTAGCCCAACCATCTCTCTGTACAGTAGAGAGAGGTCATGTTGTACTGTATCACTGTGTGTCGCTAGTACAGCAGAGAGAGGTCATGTTGTACTGTATCACTGTGTGTCGCTAGTACAGTACAGAGAGGTCAGGTTGTACTGTATCACTGTGTGTCGCTAGTACAGTAGATAGAGGTCAACGTTGTGTTGGGAGGGCTAAATCAAGGCTACAGTTACAATAGAAGGGAATGACCCACAATACACACTGCTGTGTGTGCGCGCGCGCGTGTGAGAGAGCTGCGGCAAGCGGGGCAGTTTGTCACCCGCTGTATTATCCAGCCTGACAGACCAAAGACAATGCTGTCAGCTCTTACGTAATGTTACTTTGAGAATGGACCTGAGTGCTGAGCCAGCTGGAATAGCAGCTCCCACCAGGAACAGAGAGACAGAGAGAGAGAGAGAGAGAGAGAGAGAGAGAGAGAGAGAGAGAGAGAGAGTGAGAGAGAGAGAGAGAGAGAGAGCCAGAGAGAGAGAGAGAGGGACAGAGAGAGACAGAGAGCGAGATGAAGGAAGGAAGGAAGGAAGGAAGGAAGGAAGGAAGGAAGGAAGGAAGGAAGGAAGGAAGGAAGGAAGGAAGGAAGGAAGGAAGGAAGGAAGGAAGGAAGGAAGGAAGGAAGGAAGGAAGGAAGGAAGGAAGGGCTGACAGAGACAGGTAAGGGGAAAGAGTGGAGCCAGCAGTATTACCAACTCAGATCTGTTACGGCTTTAATGCAATTTAGACAAATCCTTGATGGAATCTCAGTTTAAGTTCTGTTTCTAGCTACAGTACATGTTTCTTTAGCCTAAGTGCCCTGAGCAAACATTCAAATTAATGGCGTATTCCAAATTTGCAAAGCAGCCGATGCATCATGTTTTCAATTAAAGAGTAAAAGAAAAGGGCAGCGGTCTAAGGCGTGACTACAGACCCGGGTTTGATCCCAGGCTGTGTCACAGCCGGCCGTGACCGGGAGACCCATGAGGCGACGCACAATTGGCCAAGCATAGTCCGGGTTTAGGGGAGGGTTTGGCCGGCCGGTATGTCCTTGTCCCATCACGCTATAGCGATTCCTGTGGCGGGCCGGGCGCAGTGCACGCTGATATGGTCGCCAGGTGTACGGTGATTCATCCGACACATTGTGCGGCCGGCTTCCAGGTTAAGCGAGCATTGTGTTAAGTATAGCAGTGCAGCTTGGTTGGGTTGTGTTTCGGAGGACGCATGGCTCTCGACCTTCGCCTCTCCAGAGTCCGTAAGGGATTTGCAGCGATGGGACAAGACTGAAACTACCAACTGGATTTCACAAAACTGTGGAGAAAAAGGGGTAAAAGTACAAGAAGAAAAAATAGTAAAATAGAGGAGCGAAACAATGCAGACTACAATACGGTTTCCTTGGTTTCCATGTTGTCATATTCTGCTGAGCTTGCGGCTACAATATTGTAATGTCATTCATTTGAGCTTCTGATTCCCTTCTCTCCCCCTGAGCCCTCCCAGGTCCTGCCTGTATTCCACTAGATATTCTACAGTAATGAACAGACAACACAGCACCAAGGGGAAACATACTTGGAAATCATTTAAATCATACACTTCGGGTGCTGCAGCATAGTAGAAACGGCACACTACACTATACACAGCCTGGTTAACTTAAGCAGTTCAAATGCTACAAAATCATGAACAAAAACCTAAACCATTATCAAGGGCAAATCCACAGTAACCGAATTACGCCGAGACGATTTTTCACATTAAAGTCAAACAAAAAACATTGATTTAAAAGTTTAACCAACCATACAACTATATGAACAATGACATTTCTCAACAATTTACATAGTAAATAAATAAAAAATGGAATTAACTGGAAAAACTGTGAAGATGCAAAGTTTGGTAACAGAATTACAGTAAAATCTCCCTCAGTTTTATTCTGCTACTGAACTCTGCCCTGCACAATTCTTCCTGTAAACGTGTTTTTTGTCAAATGTTCAGTGGACATTTTTAAAGTAGTCCTACATATTGGTTTGTTAAATTTTGAAACCTGTAGTACACAATTGGCAGCAATATTTGTGACCTGTTGCCCGTGCTTCTACACCTGCATTGCTTGCTGTTTGGGGTTTTAGGCTGGGTTTCTGTACAGCACTTTGAGATATCAGCTGATGTACGAAGGGCTATATAAATAATTTTGATTTGATTTGCTAAGCGCAACCAGTGAAGAACAAACACCATTGTAAATTGAGTCTGTAATACCAACATGTTTCAGGCAGACCACCATAGTACCTGTGCCCAAGAACACAAAGATAACCTGCCCAAATGACTACAGACCCGTAGCACTCATGTCCGTAGCCATGAAGTGCTTTAAAAGGCTGGTAATGGCTCGCATCAACACCATTATCCCAGAAATCCTAGACCCACTCCAATTTGCATACCGCCCAAACAGATCCACAGATGATGCAATCTCTATTGCACTCCACATTGCCCTTTCCCACCTGGACAAAAGGAACACCTACGTGAGAATGCTATTCATTGACTACAGATCAGCGTTCAACACCATAGTGCCCTCAAAGCTCATCACTAAGCTAAGGATCCTGGGACAAAACACCCCCCTCTGCAACTGGATCCTGGACTTCCTGACAGGCCGGCCCCAGGTGGTAAGGGTAGGTAAAAACAAAACTGCCAAGCTGATCCTCAACACTGGAGCCCCTCAGGGGTGCGTACTCAGTCCCCTCCTGTACTGTACTCCCTGTTCACCTACGACTGCATGGTCAGGCATGACACCAACACCATCATTAAGTTTTCAAACAACAGAACAGTGGCTGGATCACTGAAAACGACGAGAAAGCCTATAGGGAGGAGGTCAGAGACCTGGCCGGGTGGTGCCAGAATAACAACCTATCCCTCAACGTGATCAAGACAAAGGAGATAATTGTGGACTACAGGAAAAGGAGGACCGAGCATGCCCCCATTCTCATCGACAAGGCTATAGTGGAGCAGGCTGAGAGCTTCGAGTTCCTTGGTATCCACATCACCAACAAACTAGAATGGTCCAAACACACCAAGACAGTCGTGAAGAGGGCACGAAAGAGCCTATTCCCCCCAGGAAACGCAAAAATATTTGGCATGGGTCCGTAGATCCTCAAAAGGCTCTACAGCTGCACCATCGAGAGTATCCTGACTGGTTCGGCAACTGCTCAGCCTCCGACTGCAAATCAAATCAAAGTGTATTTGTCACGTGCACCGAATATAATAGGCGTAGACCTTACAGTGAAATGCTTACTTACAGACTCTAACCAGTAGCACAAAAAAGGTGAACAATAGGTAAGTAAAGAAATAAAACAACAGTAAAAAGACAGGCTATATACAGTAGCGGGGCTATAAAAGTAGCGAGGCTACATACAGACACCGGTTAGTCAGGCTGATTGAGGTAGTATGTACATGTAGATAAGTGACTATGCATATACGATGAACAGAGAGTAGCAGTAGCGTAAAAGAGGGGTTGGCGGGTGGTGGATGGCGGGTCACAATGCAGATAGCCCGGTTAGCCAATGTGCAGGAGGACTGGTTGGTCAGTCCAATTGAGGTAGTATGTACATGAATGTATAGTTAAAGTGACTATGCACAGGGCACTACAGCGGGTAGTGCGTAGAGGTCTACCGATTAATCCGAACGGCCGATTAATTAAAGCCGATTTCTAGTTTTCATAACAATCGGAAATCGGTATTTTTGGACACCGATTTGGCCGATTTAAAAATTAATAATAATAAAATCTTTATTTAACTAGGCAAGTCAGTTAAGAACACATTCTTATTTTCAATGTCGGCCTAGGAACGGTGGGTTAACTGCCTCGTTCTGGGGAAGAACTACACATTTTTACCTTGTCAGCTCGGGGTATTCAATCTTGCAACCTTACAGTTAACTAGTCCAACGCTAAAACCACCTGCCTCTCATTGCACTCCACGAGGAGCATGCCTGTTACGCGAATGCAGTAGAAGCCAAGGTTGCTAGCTAGCATTAAACGTATGTTATAAAAAACGCTATAAAAAGCGCTAATAGCGTTTCAAACGTCACTCGCTCTGAGACTTGGAGTAGTTATTTATTTTGCTCTGCATGGGCAACGCTGCTTCGATGGTGGCTGTTGTCGATGTGTTCCTGGTTCGAGCCCAGGAAGGAGCGAGGAGAGGGACGGAAGCTATACTGTTACACTGGCAATACTAAAGTGCCTATAAGAACATCCAATAGTCAAAGGTTAATAAAATACAATTGGTATAAAGAGAAATAGTCCTATGATTCCTATAATAACTACAACCTAAAACGTCTTACCTGGGAATATTGAAGACTCATGTAAAAAGGAACTTCCAGCTTTCATATGTTCTCATGTTCTGAGCAAGGAACTTAAACATTAGCTTTCTTACATGGCACATATTGCACTTTTACTTTCTTCTCCAACACTTTGTTTTTTCATTATTTAAACCAAATTGAACATGTTTCATTATTTATTTGAGGCTAAATTGATTTTATTGATGTATTATATTAAGTTCAAATAAGTGTTCATTCAGTATTGTTGTAATTGTCACTATTACAAATAGATTTTTAAAAATCGGCCGATTAATCGGTATCAGCTTTTTTTTGGTCCCCCAATAATCGGTATCGGTATCGGTGTTGAAAAATCATAATTGGTCGACCTGTAGTAGTGCTTGCGGCCCAGTACATCACTGGAGCTCAACTGCCTGCCATGCAGGACCTCTATACCAGGCGGTGTCAGAGGAAGGCCCAAAAAATTGTTAAAGACTCCAGCCACCCCAGTCATAGACTGTTCTCTCTGCTACCACATGGCAAGTGGTAACGTAATGGAGTGCCAAGTCTAGGACCAAAAGGCTTCTCAACAGCTTTAACCCCCAAGCCATAAGACTCCTGAACAGCTAATCAAATGGCTACCCGGACTATGCATTGTGTCCCACTCCTCAACTCCTACCCCTTCCACCAACCCCTATTTTAAGCTGCTGCTACTCTATGTTTATCATCTATGCATAGTCCCTTTAACTAATCCTACATGTACATATTACCTAAAATAGCCCGACTAAGCAGTGCACCGGCACATTGACCCTGTACTGGTACCACCGGTATATAGCCTCACTACTGTTATTTTTTACGTTTTTTTATTTCTTTACTTATCTATTGTTTGCCTAATACCTATGTTTTACTTAAAAACTGCACTGTTGGTTAAGGGCTTGTAAGTAAGCATTTCACTGTTGTATTCGGGGCAAGTGACAAAAAAACTTTGATTTGATTTGAAATACAACCAATATTTATGTTTATTTATTTTCGCTTTTGTCCTTCAACTATTTTCACATTGTTGCTCTGTACATAGCCAATAATAGGATATTTAAAATGTTGATATTATTTTAAAACTTTTGTGAGCGGGGGCCTAACGAGTGGTGCAGCAGTCTAAGGCACTGGATCGCAATGCTTGAGGCATCACTACAGACCCGGATTTGACACAGCCGGCCACAACTGGGAGACCCATGAGGCGGCGCACAATTGGCCCAGATTCGTCCGGGTTAAGGGAGGGTTTGGCCAGCTGGGATGTCCTTGTCCCATCTCACTCTAGCGACTGCTGTGGCGAGCCGGGCGCATGCATGCTGACACGGTCGCCAGGTGTGTGGTGTTTCATCTGACACATTGGAGTGGCTGGCTTCCGGGTTTAGTGTGTCAAGAAGCAGTGCGGTTTGGCAGGGTTCTGTTTCAGAATACGCATGGCTCTCGACCATCACCTCTCCCGAATCCGTACGGGAGTTGCAGCGATGGGACAAGACTGTAACTACCAATTGGATATCACAAAATTGGGGGTAAAAGTTAACTAAATAAAAAATAATTGTGAGCGTAATGTTTACCGTTAATTTCTGCTGGTTTATTACCCCTGTTAATTTCCATTTTTTATTTCCCTTTTGTTTATTGTCTATTCCACTTGCTCCGGCAAGGTAAACACATGTTTCCCATGCCAATAAAGCCCTTTGAAATGAATTTAGAGAGAGATGAGAGACGAGAAAAAGATATAAATACTTTTTTTAAAGAGCAGTTAAATTCTACGACCACCTAAAAGTAAGAGATGCACACACATTTCACCACAAAGCCCTCACCTAAAGAGAGATTAACCTAGAGAAGTCCCCTCAGATAGCTGGTTCTGAGGCTCTTTTCAAACACAAGCATTGGGGTATGCCCCAGGCCAGCAACACAATTAGACTCAACCAAATTATGAGAAAACAAAAAGATAACTATTTGACACACTGGAAAGAATCAACCAAAAAACAAAGCTATCTGGAATGATATTCGGCCCTAAACAGAGAGTACACAGTGGAAGAATACCTGACCACTGTGACTGACCCAAAATTAAGAAAAGCATCGACTCAGTGAGCATAGCTAACTTTTGTGAGTTTACTGTTAATTCATGATTGTTTATTTACATTTTGTTTATTGTCTATTTCACTTGCTTTGGCAATGTAAACATGTTTCCCATGCCAATAAATCCCTTTGAATAAAGAGAGAGGAGGGGGAGAGGGGCATCCCTCACACACTATGAACCTCTGAGGCAGTATTGAGTGGGTGGGTTTTGCCAGAGAGACACACAACCAATCAGCAGCCTGAGGTATTAGAGTATTATATAATGCAAAGACACTCAAGTGACTGACTACTGGCTAGGCTTGGGTGGTATACCATATATACCCTATACCTGGGTATTTGGAAAAAGACACGGAATGGCTTTTCGATACCGTCAATACCTTCACATCTATTTATTATATGTTTTTCAATCAATTTAAATATTTCTAGCAACTTTACACAGACAAGAGCATGTACACATGCTGCTCCAGAGCCAGTACTGTTCTTCCTTCAGACAAACATGCGTCAAAACTTTGCTCCTTTGCACAATATCTCATATTTGCTCGTAGATGTCCAAACTCACCAAAAATGACATTCAGTTGCTCCCACCTTATACAGTATGTATCACTTCATGAGCTGGGTTGCCTGTCTTTGCAATGGCTTTGTTGTTTGTGCTCGTAAGACTATTTAACTAGCAGCCTTTGTTGAATTGTTTTTATTTAGTTAGCATTATGTTAATAGACACCCAATGGGCTGAGAGAGAGAGAGACATGGTTCTATTGATCAGGCCCATGGAGAAACTAACTTTTTTAGACCCCATATTCTACACATCAAGAAGCAGCACTAAACCAACTGAACAGAACAGTCTAAAGACAACATCTCTCATCAAGAAGCAGAACCAAACCAACTGAGCAGAACAGAGTAAAGGCAACATCTCTCATCAAGAAGCAGAACCAAACCAACTGAGCAGAACAGAGTAAAGACAACATCTCTCCAGTACCTGCATTCCCCCCCGTTTCCATTTCTCTCTCTACCTCCATAATAATAATGATAGTGAATGTTATTTATAAAGTGCATTTCTGGCACTCAAGGCTAGCTACCATCACACAAATCACTACCATCACCCTCTTCAACTCCTTGTCTGTCTTCCCCTAGTCTCCCTCCCCCTGTCTCCCTCTCCATCTCTCTCTCCCTCTGCCTCTCTCTTCCCTCTGTCTCCCTCTGCCTCTCTCTTCCCTCTGTCTCCCTCTGCCTCTCTCTTCTCTGTCTCCCCCTGCCTCTCTCTTCCCTCTGCCTCTCTCTTCCCTCTGCCTCTCTTTTCCCTGTCTCCATCTGCCTCTCTCTTCCCTCTGTCTCCCTCTACCTCTCTCTTCCCTCTGTCTCCCTCTACCTCTCTCTTCCCTCTGTCTCCCTCTGCCTCTCTCTTCCCTCTGTCTCCCTCAGCCTCGCTCTTCCCTCTGTCTCCCTCTGCCTCACTCTTCCTCCCCCTGTTTCTCCAAGCACAGTGATAACGCACAGTCACCTCTGCCTCTCTCTGACCTCCAGTGTACTGTAGGAGATGTGAGTCCCCTGCTATGGAGCCATATGTCTGACTCTACTGATCACTGCACCAACTATACCAGCGAAATACATGCCAAAAGGTCCCGACTCTGACAAACAAAGCATTTCTAGAGGAAGACTAAGAGCCTGTCCAAAATGGCACATTATTCCCTTTACAGAGCCCTATAAGCCCTGGTCAGAAGTAGTGCACTTAGGGAATAGGGTGTCATTTGGGATGCAGAGGAGCATTTCAGTGTAGTGCAATCAATAATAAACCATGTGAGTCATCCATGGATGTACACAGATGGCATTTGAAAGGACATGGTTTCTAAACAGGAGAATCAAGGATGAGCATTAGGGTAATGAGGGCAACAGTATGTTTCGTTACATCAAAATGTCATAGCGATAAATAGCCCTAACAACAACAGTACAATAATGGTACAAAGACCACACGAACAACATAGCTTTGGATTGGAGAAGAAAAAAACTACATCCGAGAGGAGAGACATCATTTGATGTCAGATATGAAAGATGTCATTGGGTGTTCTTTTATTCCAATCTGAGTGCAGAGTTTTCAAACAGCAGGGAGCAACCATTAGTCCAGAGAGAAGAGATACAGGAGAAGATAGAAATAGAGATGAGGGGGGACCTAACTCACGCTATTAAAGTAATGAAAACAGGAACATTTTACATTTGGCTTGATATTCAAAAGGAAATGATCTTAACAGAGACAAATGTCCTCCTGTGTGCTACCTATATCCCCCCACTAGAATCCCCATACCTTAATGAAGACAGTTTCTACATCCTGGAGGGGGAAATCAATCCTTTCCAGGCCCAGGGACATGTACTAGTCTGTGTTGACCTAAATGCCAGAACTGGACAAGAACCTGACACCCTCAGCACATAGGGGGACAAACACCTACCTGGAGGTGACAGTATTCCCTCCCCATATGCCCCCCTAGACACAACTACGACAGCATAATCAACAAAAACGGGTCATACCTGCTGCACCTCTGTTGCACCCTGGGTATGCACGTATCCAATGGTATGCGTCGAGGGGACTCCTATATTAGGTATACCTATAGCTCATCTCTTGTCACTAGTACTGTATACTACTTTATCACTCACCTCACTTTATCACTGACCTCAGCCTCTCAGAGCATTCAGTCAGCCCACTGACAACCCTATCAGATCACAGAAAAATCACAGTCTACTTGAACAGAGCAATACTCAATCGTGAGGCATCAAAGACAAAGGAACTGAATAATATTAAGAAATGCTATAGAAGGAAGGAAAGTAGTGTGGAAACCTACCAAATTCAATCCCTTTTAGACAACTTCCTGGACAAAAAGTTCCATTGTAATAGTGAAGGTATAAAACCTAAACAGTATATTTGACCTCTCAGCTTCCCTATCAAATCTAAACATTTCAAACCGAATTCCAAAGAAAATGAACAACAATGACAAATGGTTTAATGAAGAATGCAAAAACCTAAGAAACAAATTGAGAAAACTATCCATCCAAAAACATAGAGAGACAGAAAACCTGAGCCTCACTATGGTGAGTCAAAAAAACAATACACTACAGAAAAATAAGGAACAGCACATCAGAAAATCAGTTAACTGTAATTGAAGAACCAATATACTCTAACCACTTCTGGGAAATTTGTAAAACACTAAACAAACAGAGTTATCCATCCAAATCGGAGATGTATGGGTAAACCACTTGTAACGACTGTCTGTTGAAGAAGGTGAGGACCAAAGGTCAGCGTGGTAAGTGTTCATTCTGTAACGACTGTCTGTTGAAGAAGGTGTGGACCAAAGCGCAGCGTGGTAAGTGTTCATTCTGTAACAACTGTCTGTTGAAGAAGGTGAGGACCAAAGGGCAGCGTGGTAAGTGTTCATTCTGTAACGACTGTCTGTTGAAGAAGGTGAGGACCAAAGGGCAGCGTGGTAAGTGTTCATTCTGTAACGACTGTCTGTTGAAGAAGGTGAGGACCAAAGGGCAGCGTGGTAAGTGTTCATTCTGTAACGATCGTCTGTTGAAGAAGGTGTGGACCAAAGCACAGCGTGGTAAGTGTTCATTCTGTAACGGTCGTCTGTTGAAGAAGGTGAGGACATAAGCGCAGCGTGATAAGTGTTCATACTCTTATTTCAACTGAACACTGAATAACAAAAATAACACCGAGAATTAACGAAAACCGAAACAGTCCTGTCAGGTGCAGAAACACAAAACAGAAAATCACTACCCACCAAAACCCTGTGGTAAAAAGCTACCTAAGTATGGTTCCCAATGAGAGACAACGAAAGACAGCTGTTCCTGATTGAGAACCATACCCGGCCAAAACAAATAAATACAAAAAACATAGAAAAAGGAACATAGAATGCCCACCCAAATCACAACCTGACCAAACCAAAATAGAGACATAGGTCAGGGCGTGACACCACTACTCAAATATTTTTTGCCCGATTACAATGAACAAACTGCAAAAACATATACATGATCAAATACAAATCTTGGAATCAACTATTAAAGACTACCAAAATCCACTGGATTCTCCAATTACATTGAAGGAACATTGAAAATACAAACCCCAACCCAAAAAAGGAATGTGGTGTTGATGGTATCCTCAATGAAATTATAAAATATACAGACCACAAAATTCCAATTGGCTATACTTAAACTCTTTAACATCATCCTTAGCTCTGGCATCAACTTACCGTATGACAGACCACGTATTCACCCTGCACACCCAAATTGACAAACAAACAAAACAAAACAAAGGCAAAGTCTTCTCATGCTTTGTTGATTTGACTCAATTTGGAATGAGGGTCTGCTATACAAATTGATGGAAAATGGTGTTGGGGTAAAACATACAAAATTACAAGTGGTTAAATTGGCAAAAAAAAAAATCCACAGGGTCTTGGGGTGAGACAGGGATGCAGCTTAAGCCCAAACCCTCTTCAACATATGTATCAACGAATTGGCGAGTACAACGCAAAACACCAAATAATGCATGCAGAGCAGAATTAGGCTGATACCCGCTAATGATCAAAATCCAGAAAAGAGACACTAAATTCTACAACCACCTAAAAGGAAGTGATTCCCAAACCTTCCATAATAAAGCCATAACCTACAGATAGATGAACCTGGAGAAGAGCTCCCTAAGCAAGCTGGTCCTGGGGCTCTGTTCACAAACAAAAACAGACCCCACAGAGTCAAACCAAATCATGAGAAAACAAAAAGATAATTACTTGACACATTGGAAAGAATTAACAAAAAAAACAGAGCAAACTAGAATGCTATTTGACCTTAAAAAGAGAGTACACAGTGGCAGAATACCT
This sequence comes from Oncorhynchus mykiss, assembly GCF_013265735.2. NCBI lineage: Eukaryota > Metazoa > Chordata > Actinopteri > Salmoniformes > Salmonidae > Oncorhynchus > Oncorhynchus mykiss. The sequence goes on from NC_048587.1 coordinate 53,237,435, forward strand.
GACCACTGTGACTGACCCAAACTTAAGGAAAGCTTTGACTATGTACAGACTCAGTGAGCATAGCCTTGCTATTGAGAAAGGCTGCCGTAGGCAGACATGGCTCTCAAGAGAAGACAGGCTATGTGCACACTAGCCACAAAATGAGGTGGAAACTGAGCTGCACTTCCAACCCTCCTGCCAAATATATGACCATATTAGAGACAGATATTCCCTCAGATTACACAGATCCACAAAAATGTGAAAACAAACCCAATGTTGATAAACTCCCATATCTACTGAGTGAAATACCACAGAGTGCCATCACAGCAGCAAGATTTGTGACCTGTTGCCACAAGAAAAGGGCAAGCATTGAATAACAAACACCATTGTAAAAACATATATTTATATTTTTTATTTTTATATTTACCTATATTTATGTTTATTTTCCCTTTTGTACTTTAACTATTTGCACATCGCTACAACACTGTATATAGACATAATGACATTTGTAATGTCTTTATTATTTTTGGAACATCTGTGAGTGTAATGTTTACTGTTCATTTTTATTGTTTATTTAACTTTTGTATATTATCTACCTCACTTGCTTTGACAATGTTAACACGTGTTAACCATGCCAATAAAGCCCTTAAATTGTAATTGAATTGATAGAGGAGAAGGGAGAGAGGGGAAAAGGGCATTAGAGAGAGGGAGAGAGGGAGAGATAGAAAGGGAGATGAAGAGGGGGAAATGGATTGAGATAGAGAGAGAGAGAGAGAGAGGGGGAAAGGGCATTAGAGAGAGGGAGAGAGGGAGAGATAGAAAGGGAGATGAAGAGGGGGAAATGGATTGAGAGAGAGAGAGAGAGAGAGAGAGAGAGAGAGAGAGAGAGAGAGAGAGAGAGAGAGAGAGGGGAAAAGGGCATTAGAGAGAGGGAGAGAGAAAGGGAGATGAAGAGCGGGAAATGGATTGAGAGAGAGAGAGAGAGAGAGAGAGAGAGGGGAAAAGGGCATTAGAGAGAGGGAGAGATAGAAAGGGAGATGAAGAGGGGGAAATGGATTGAGAGAGAGAGAAAGAGAGAGAGGGGAAAAGGGCATTAGAGAGAGGGAGAGATAGAAAGGGAGATGAAGAGGGGGAAATGGATTGAGAGAGAGAGAAAGAGAGAGAGAGGGGGAAAAGGGCATTAGAGAGAGGGAGAGATAGAAAGGGAGATGAAGAGGGGGAAATGGATTGAGAGAGAGAGAGAGAGAGAGGGGGAAAGGGCATTAGAGAGAGGGAGAGAGGGAGAGATAGAAAGGGAGATGAAGAGGGGGAAATGGATTGAGAGAGAGAGAGAGAGAGAGAGGGGAAAAGGGCATTAGAGAGAGGGAGAGATAGAAAGGGAGAGGAAGAGGGGGACATGGATTGAGAGAGAGAGAGAGAGAGAGAGAGAGAGAGAGGGGAAAAGGGCATTAGAGAGAGGGAGAGATAGAAAGGGAGATGAAGAGGGGGAAATGGATTGAGAGAGAGAGAGAGAGAGAGAGAGAGAGAGAGAGGGGGGAAAAGGGCATTAGAGAGAGGGAGAAATAGAAAGGGAGATGAAGAGGGGGAAATTGATTGAGAGAGAGAGAGAGAGAGAGAGAGAGAGAGAGAGAGAGAGAGAGAGAGGGGAAAAGGGCATTAGAGAGAGGGAGAGATAGAAAGGGAGATGAAGAGGGGGAAATGGATTGAGAGAGAGAGAGAGAGAGAGTAATATGACATTTGAAATGTCTTTATTCTTTTAGAACTTTTGTGAGTGTAATGTTTACTTAGAGAAGAAGGAGAAAGAAAGAGAGAGGGAGGGAGAGAGAGAGACAAAGAGAGAGACAAAGAGAGAGAATGAGAGAGAGCTAGGTGAGACAGTCCGTGCTTTTCCCTCTCTTTCCTCACACTCTCGTATACTTATCCTCTTGTTAGCCCAGAATAATCACTCACTCTGTCTTAACAACACTGGTGATATATGCCTCGCACACACAACCACATCAACTCCATTGCAGACAGAGGAGAGACAACTGTGAACAAGCAGGCTTGAATAATGAAACATGATCAAATATAAATGAACTCGTGAACACAGTATATGACTGCCAGCTTGTAAACAACTGCCAAAACAATCCCTCTACCCAGTCATTTAAGAATATATATCTTGTTCAACTGCCAAAACAATCCCTCTACCCAGTCATTTAAGAATATATATCTTGTTCAACTGCCAAAACAATCCCTCTACCCAGTCATTTAAGAATATATATCTTGTTCAACTGCCAAAACAATCCCTCTACCCAGTCATTTAAGAATATATATTTTGTTCAACTGCCAAAACAATCCCTCTACCCAGTCATTTAAGAATATATATTTTGTTCAACTGCCAAAACAATCCCTCTACCCAGTCATTTAAGAATATATATTTTGTTCAACTGCCAAAACAATCCCTCTACCCAGTCATTTAAGAATATATATTTTGTTCAACTGCCAAAACAATCCCTCTACCCAGTCATTTAAGAATAGATATCTTGTTCAACTGCCAAAACAATCCCTCTACCCAGTCATTTAAGAATATATATTTTGTTCAACTGCCAAAACAATCCCTCTACCCAGTCATTTAAGAATATATATTTTGTTCAACTGCCAAAACAATCTCTCTACCCAGTCATTTAAGAATATATATTTTGTTCAACTGCCAAAACAATCCCTCTACCCAGTCATTTAAGAATAGATATCTTGTTCAACTGCCAAAACAATCCCTCTACCCAGTCATTTAAGAATATATATCTTGTTCAACTGCCAAAACAATCCCTCTACCCAGTCATTTAAGAATAGATATCTTGTTCAACTGCCAAAACAATCCCTCTACCCAGTCATTTAAGATATATATATTGTTCAACTGCCAAAACAATCCCTCTACCCAGTCATTTAAGAATATATATCTTGTTCAACTGCCAAAACAATCCCTCTACCCAGTCATTTAAGATATATATATTGTTCAACTGCCAAAACAATCCCTCTACCCAGTCATTTAAGAATAGATATCTTGTTCAACTGCCAAAACAATCCCTCTACCCAGTCATTTAAGATATATATTTTGTTCAACTGCCAAAACAATCCCTCTACCCAGTCATTTAAGATATATATATTGTTCAACTGCCAAAACAATCCCTCTACCCAGTCATTTAAGAATAGATATCTTGTTCAACTGCCAAAACAATCCCTCTACCCAGTCATTTAAGATATATATTTTGTTCAACTGCCAAAACAATCCCTCTACCCAGTCATTTAAGAATAGATATCTTGTTCAACTGCCAAAACAATCCCTCTACCCAGTCATTTAAGAATATATATCTTGTTCAACTGCCAAAACAATCCCTCTACCCAGTCATTTAAGAATAGATATCTTGTTCAACTGCCAAAACAATCCCTCTACCCAGTCATTTAAGAATATATATCTTGTTCAACTGCCAAAACAATCCCTCTACCCAGTCATTTAAGATATATATATTGTTCAACTGCCAAAACAATCCCTCTACCCAGTGTGACAACCCTCCCACTCTGTCTGCCGAATTCTTTCTCTTTGCTCTTGTTTTCCTTAATAGGATGTCGGTGGGCAGAGCCTAGAGGGTCGTCAGCGAAATGGGACACACCTGGGCTCGGGTGTGTCCTAGGATAAATGCACCTATTCCCCATTCATTGAGGAGACTCTCTCCATGCAGACACACTGTTAGAGTTTGGGTGTGGCATTTTTTTTGTGGCCATTTTGTTTTGGCACTGTTCAACACCATGCATTATCACATTTATGTATGCAAACACTCACTTACACATACTATTGTCAATTGTATTTAGTTTACTTTATATAATAAATATATTTTGTTAGTCCTTGTCTCCACGTTGTCTCCCTTTTGTTACGAACTTTGAGCCGGTTCGTGACAAGTGGGGGCTCGTCTGGATCATAAGGTTGGTTCCTAGACATTTTGGTGTATAGCACTTTGATGCGTTATGAAGGACTAATACTAGCGTCATTTGGCTTACTAGTATGTGTGTTGTGTTTGGGAGAAAATGTGGAGTTCATGTTTAACTCTGTAGGTGCTTTGTTTGCAGCTTTTGTTACAGCTTGTTTGAGTTGTAATGTTTGGTGCCCAGTACTGGTTGCCTTTGTTTGGTTGGTAAACTTGCCACTGGGCTGGATAGTTGGTTGTGTGCTGCGTTGGAGAAAGTACATTGGTTAGTTTCCAGGCCCCTGCCCAGACTGGAGACTCTTGCTCTACTCGCGGTTGGGACATCGGTGAGTACAATCCGCTGTGTATCTTAGTGGGATATTTGGGTAGGGTAGTGACACCAACTACCTGGAGTTATAACATTTTCCCCTCTGTTAGGCTTAGCAACATGTTTCACTTTGGAATACGTTGGGCATGGTTATTTTGGTATTTTTGGTGTCTGTGGACTGAGCAGTTGTCTCGGGGGCACATCTGTGGCTTAGGGGAATCTGCCAGCGTGCTGGGTGGTTTATTTCCTTGCCAGCGGGCTACAGTGTGTAATTACCCACCGCACATCTGCATGAAGACTAGGGATGAGTTACTGTAGGTTTTGGGGAAGCTCCATAGATAGATAGCTATATATCTCATCTCTCTTCTGTGGTGCCCAGTGTGATTGTCATTTCTCTGGTTGTGGTCTGGTGTGCTCAGCAGAGGGGAAGAGTGAGATTTTTTTGTATTTTCTTGTGACTATGGTGTCTTATGTAGATGAGTTAATTTGCTTTCCATCAGAGCAACTGTTAGAATTATGTAATAAAGAACAGCTGTTGAAGATTGCTGAACACTACAAGGTTGGAATTAGGGATAAATGTCTAAAAATTATATTAGGTTGATATTGAAGGCCAATCTGATGGAGAGTGGTATTCTTGAAGTTATCACTGGGGCAGCTTCTGCTGAGGACTCGCCGTCTCCCCTTACAATGACCGCTCCATCAGTTAGTCCTAGTAGTCTTCTTTTTGAACAGCAGAAATAACTGCTTCTGTTACAGCTAGAGCATGATCGTGAGAAGCTAGAGCATGATCGTGAGAAACTAGAGCATGATCGTGAGAAGCTAGAGCATGATCGTGAGAAGCTGGAGCATGATCGTGAGAAGCTGGAGCATGATCGTGAGAAGCTGGAGCATGATCGTGAGAAGCTGGAGCATGATCGTGAGAAGCTAGAGCATGATCGTGAGAAGCTAGAGCATGATCGTGAGAAGCTAGAGCATGATCGTGAGAAGCTAGAGCATGATCGTGAGATGCTAGAGCATGATCGTGAGATGCTAGAGCATGATCGTGAGATGCTAGAGCATGATCTTGAGAAGCTAGAGCATGATCGTGTAAAGTATAGAATTGGAATTTAAACAGTATTTGGAGCGTGCTGATCGGTTAAAATATGAAAAAGAATTGCCATTTAAACAGGATATGGAGCGTGCTGAAATCGAGCTGCAACAAGAGCGTCTAGAGCTGGTTAGGGAAGGAAAGCTCTCAGGGGAGAGTTTGCTTTGGGGAGGTGACCCAGATTTACCTAGGGGTCGTTCATCTTTTGGTCATGCCACGGACACATTTGATATTGTTGGGATCTTGCGGTTGTTGCCTCAGTTTAATGAAAAGGACCCTGAGACATTATTTTCGTTGTTTGAGCGTATTGCTGACGCTAGGAGTTAGCCTGATTCTGACGGCACTTTAATGTTGCAGTGTGTGCTGACTGGTAAAGAAGGAAGCATATTCATCTCTTAGTGTAGCTGACAGTGTCAGTTATGATAAGGTTAAAATGGCTGTGTTCCAGATTTACGAATTGGTTCCTGAGGCTTACCGCCAACGAGTTCAAACTTTAAAAAGGGATAATAAACAGACTCATGTTGAGTTTGAGCGAGAAATATCTTCAGTTTGATCGCTGGTGTTTCGCCTCTGCAGTTATGACTTTCCAAAGGCTGTGTGATCGGATTATGTTAGAGCAATTTAAGGAAACAATCCCTGACCATATAGCCACATACATTAACAAACAAAAAGTGAAGACTGTTGCTGAAGCTGCGGTTTTGGCAGACGAGTATGTTTTGACTCAAGTGTCTTTGCAGAGCCCCGTATTCAGAGAGATTTGGGCCTCGCTCACCGAGATACTTTGGTTCACGGGCAGAGTTTCATTCAACTAGGGTTGAGCCTGACTCCCGTGGTAAAGCTGACTTTAGTCAAGAGTGTCACTACTGTCAAGGTTCAGGTCATTGGAGAAACGAATGTCCGGTACTCAGGGCTAGGGGTAAATTCAGTATGTGCGCTTACGTTAAATCAATGCCTACGGCATTAGCTGCGTCTGTTCCACATCAGTTCACGCCTGACACGTTGTCTCATGCCCAGGGGCATGTGAAGGTTCATATTGACCCAGACTATTTACCTTTCATTATTGAGGGTTTGTCTATGTTAGGACGTAAGAACCTAGTGCCTGTGACGATCCTGAGAGACACAAGTGCCTCTGAATCGTCTGTGTTGGAATCTGTTATCCTTCTCTGCTGAGACTGATTAGGGGAATAGGTTTGAACACTCTGTCAGTGCCATTGCATAAACTGATGTTGTATTGTGGACTGGTGAAAGGTGAGGTTGTTGTGGGGGTGCGTCCTTCGTTGCCTATTGAGAGTATTGACATTATCCTTGGGAATAACTTGGCTGGTGAGCGTGTATGGCCTGTCATGTTTCCATCTCTAGTGGTTTCCACTAAGCTGTCATTTGTAGGTTTTCCTGGCGAGAGTGCACAGTTTTCCAGAGGTGTTCTCTGCGTGTACAGTGACGAGTTCTATGAGCCATGGTGACCTGGTCACTGCACCGGCTAACGAGAATACCACAAAGAAGTCTGTCACTGCTTTCCCTGCTATCCCGTTATCTGTATCCCACTCCAATCTAAGTTCATCAACTTGTCACACCTGTCAATTAACTGGTAAACCTAATCAAGCCGGTAGCACTGTTTCCTATTCCTGTACTCGGCCAACCTTCGGAGTATCTGATTTATTGACTGTGTTGATCCTCTCCCTCTAAAAACGGTAGTAGTTACCTGTTCACTAATGTGTCAGACCACTAGGTTTCCTGATGCCTATCCTCTACGGTTTATCATGACTAAAACTGATTAAAGGATTTTAACTTACTTCTACCCCCTCCTTTTTCGAACATTCTGTTAAAAATCGCGCAACTTTTCAGCGTCCTACTACTCATGCCAGGAATATAGTATATGCATATGATTAGTATGTGTGGATAGAAAACACTCTGAAGTTTCTAAAACTGGTTAAATCACGGCTGTGACTATAACAGATCGTGTGTTACATTGAAAAACGCAAGAAAAACTGCTCTCTGAAAGCTAAAAATAATTTCCAGAAGTCACTTCCATGAGTTGTTAAAAGGGCACAGAATTTAATATCGACCTGCATGCAATTCATACAGATTCCACACGATGTCGCCATTGTCGTCATTTTCAATGGAGTTTTTTGTTGGAAAATCCAACCTACTGGATTCCGTTTCTTCCGGTCTCCACCAGGATGTTTTGAATCTGCACATTGGCAGCCATTGATTTGCAGACGAGGAGCTATTGAATATACATCGCCCTGTAATCATTTTGATAGATTATAAACGTTTACTAATACCTAAAGTTGGATTACAAAAGTATTTCGAAGTGTTTTGTGAAAGTTTATCGTCGACTTTTTTAATTTTAAAAAATGACGCAGCGTTTAAAAACAATGTTTTTTTCTGAATGACACAGCTTCCATAGAAAGCTATTTTGGGTATATATGGACCGATTTAAACGAAAAAAAGACCCAATAGTGATGTTTATGGGGCATATAGGAGTGCCAAGAAAGAAGCTCGTCAAAGGTAATGAATGTTTTATATTTTATTTCTGTGTTTTGTGTAGCGCCGGCTAAGCTATATCTTTGTTTACATCGCATTCAGGCATTTTGGGGTGTTGCATGCTATCAGATAATAGCTTCCGAAAAGCATTTTAAAAATCTGACTTGTTGGCTAGGTTCACAACGAGTGTAGCTTTAATTCAATACCCTGCTTGTGAATTTTGATGCACGTTTGAGTTTTAACGAGTACATTTAGCATTTAGCGTAGCGCATTTGCATTTCCAGGTGTCTACTTGAGACATCTGTGTCTCAAGTAGAAGAAAGAAGTTAACAGACTTTCTCACTGTTTGGGAACCCTAAGGTCATTCGGAGTGATCAAGGATCCAATTTCACCTCCAATCTGTTTGGTCAGGTTCTCCAACAGCTGCACAATTTGTCTAGCACCTATCATGCGTGAAGTCAAGGAGCACTGGAACATTTCCATCAAACACTTAAGTCTTTGTTTAGAGCTTATTGTACTGAGGTGGATTGGGAGGCGGAGTTGCCTTGGTTACTGTTAGGAGGTTTTACAGGAGAGCATGGGTTTCAGTCCAAATGACTGTCTCCCGAGCCCCCTCAGTCCCTTTTATCGTATGTGTGATTTCCGGCGACGTCTGTACGCCGCTGGTGAAATAGCTTCTCTTTAGCTTATCTTTAGCCATCTTCACAGGAGAGGATGAAGGGCAGTCTTGTCACTTCAGTCCAGGTGACCAGGTTCTTGCTCTGCTGCCAACTGTTGGTTCTCCTTTTCAAGCCACGTTTTAAGGTCCATATACGGTGGTGGGCAGTACACTGAGCAAAACTATCTAGTTGCCACTCCAGAACAGAGAAAAGCACACCTACTGTGCCATGTAAATATGTTAACCCTATTATGCACGTTCCTCTGAGACTGAACAGTGGGAGTCTACAGAGGACGGTAAACCTGTTATTTTGGCCGATACCGTTATTTCCCTGGGTTCTTGTCATGCTAGGTCCGTGCATGAGGAGGAAGATGTTCCTGGTCCTGACGATTGCATACTGCAGGGTAGATTGAAAAATTCAGAGACACTGGATATCTTCTCGCTCATCTACCTGTTGATGGGCGGAAAGAGATGGTTGGTCTGATTCTGAGATTTCCAGGTTTGTTTTCTGATACACCTACAAACTTAATAGAAAATGATATTGACATTGGCGATGCTGACCCTATTCGTCAGTGGTTTTATAGTTTATTCAGAGAAACTGCATTGTCTGGATGCTGAGGTCAGGTACATGCTGGAGAGTAAGATAGCAGAGCCTTCTTTCTCCAGTTGGGCTTCTCCCTGTATCTTGGTCAGTAAACCGGATGGAACAAACCGATTTTGTACGGACTACCATAAGGTAAACAGTGCCACTAAGCCAGATTAATTTCCTCTTCCTCGGATGGAGGACTGCATTGATCAAGTCAGCACAGCTAAGTTTGTGAGCAAATTTGACCTGACCTCTAGTGACTCCCCATCCCGCGTGCGGGAGCGTAATCATCGACTGACACGAATTAGCATAACGCAACGGACATAAATATTCCTAGAAAATATTCCCATTCATGAAAATCACAAGTGAAATATATTGAGACACAGTTTAGCCTTTTGTTAATCACCCTGTCATCTCAGATTTTCAAAATATGCTTTACAGCCAAAGCTAGACAAGCATTTGTGTAAGTTTATCGATAGCCTAGCATAGCATTTTGTCCAGCTAGCAGCAGGTAACTTGGTCACGGAAATCAGAAAAGCAATCAAATTAAACTGTTTACCTTTGATGAGCTTCGGATGTTTTCACTCACGAGACTCCCAGTTAGATAGCCAATGTTCCTTTTCTCCAAAAATATTATTGCTGAGAAATCGCCCGGAAATTGCAGTCATGAAAACTCCGAAAAATATTCCAAATTAGCTCCATAATATTGACAGAAACATGGCAAACATTGTTTATAATCAAGTTGTTTTTCAAATATCTATTCGATAATATATCCACCGGGACAATTGGTTTTTCAGTAGGACCGATTGGAATAATGGCTACCTCTGTATTTTACGCGAGAATCACTCTGGGAGCCATCAGGTGACCAGTTGCGCAATGTAGCCGCTTACGGGTATTCTTCAACATAAATGGGTAAAACTACGTCACAATGCTGTAGACACCTTGGGGAATACGGAGAAAAATTAATCTGGTTGATAGCCCATTCACTGCTCAATAGGGACGCATTGGAACGAGGGGCTTTCAAAAGATGAGTCACTTCCGGATTGGATTTTTCTCAGGCTTTCGCCTGCAATATCAGTTCTGTTATACTCATGTCGTGGCAGAATCAGAATTCTTTAGGGAATATTTATAAATAAGATGTTTTATTCATTTTATTGCATGCTTATGTGAAATATTTGTCATTAGAATATCTATTTTTGGATAATACTGTTTGCAGTTATCCCTTTCCTGCTAGGGCTAAGTTACATTGGGCCCCAGAGAGGGGTCTGGTTAGCATTATCTGTAAATGTGTCATGTGTAAATGTATCTTTTAAACCATGTGAAGGGATGATTGAGGGAGAACCAATTATCTCTTGGCTCCACAATGTCTGTGTGCCAGTCACAGTCTCTCTGTGATCTTGTCCAGGGGGGGGTGTATTTGATATATGCTAGTGGATGAGGTTTTATTTTTGGTCCTGGGACAAAGCTGAACGATAATTTATAGCCAATGCTGTCTGGTTATGTGTGTCTTTGCTATAAAGGATCTCAGTTGCAATGTGTAAGCACTCTCAGAGAATTCATTTATAGACACTGAATTAATCTGAGAGTCACAGGGTTGTGATGGAGCTCATATAATTAAAGATGGACTTCATGATAACTCTGACTTGTGTGTGGTTTGCTCTCATGATTTGGTAAATACAGGACATTTCCACTACACTCACAGACAATATTTTTACAGTTTTGGAAACTTTAGTGTTTTCTATCCTAAGCTGTCAATTATATGCATATTTTAGCATCTTGTCCTGACAAAATATCCCGTTTACTACGGGAACGTTATTTTTCCAAAAATGAAAATACTGCCCCCTAGCCCCAAAAGGTTAAAGGACTATTGGCAGGTGCCACTGACGAGTAGGGCACGTGAAATCTCTGCCTTTATTACACCCTCTGGTCTGTACTCGTATTCGGTTATGAGTTTCGGCCTGCGTAATGCACCTGCCACTTTTTAACGACTTATGAACAGGGTTGTCTACGGTCTGGCCAGGTGCGCTGTTCATCTGGATGATGTAGTGATATATGCAGATACTTGGGAGGAACATCTGTTCCGTATTCAAGCCTTGTTCGACCGCCTAGCTGACTGTGAGAAGAACCGCAATCTGGCTAAATGTGAGTTTGCTCAGGCCTTCCATACCTTTCCATACCTTGGAAAGGTGGTTGGGCAGGGTGAAGTGCGTGCTGTCAGGGCTAAAGTGTTAGCTATTGATGCTTTTCCACCAGGAACTACTAAAAAGGAACTGATGCGTTTCTTGGGAATAATTGGTTATTACCGTAGTTTGAAGGAACTTCTCTACTGTGGTCGCTCCCTTGACAGATTTGCTTAAAGTTAAGGCTGATTACGTATGGTCTTCTCGTTGTCAACAGGCTTTTGAAGATGCAAAGAGGTTGCTTGCCTCAACTCCAGTGCTGGCTGCTCCTCGTGTGGATTTGTCATTTACCTTCCATGTGGATGCTAGTCATGTGGGGGCAGGTGCAGTTTTGCAGCAAGCAGATGTGTCTGGTGTTGAGAGGCCTGTTAGTGTCTTGTCCAAAAAGTTTAACCATTATCAGTTGAACTACTCGGTCATTGAAAAAGAAGCGCTAGCACTCATATGGGCGTTACAACACTTCAAAGTTTATCGGGAGTAGTACCTATTGTGGTCTACACCGACCATAACCCTCACCTTTTTGAGGTCCATTTGTCCTAATCAGAGGATAATGAGATGGTCTTTATTTTTACAAGCATTCCATCTCGATGTGCGGCACATCCGGGGGACTGATAATGTCATTGCTGACGCCCTCTCGTGCTCCCGGTTCCTGAATGTCCACGTGACTAACCACTTATTTTGTGTCTGGTATTGTTCTGTCGCTCCTGTCTGTTCCTTCTGATCTCGTTTTCTTTCCTCTTAAAGGTTGCTTCCCGTCCGCAAAGGTTGCTGAGGTCTGGGGAGGACAAGTTTGGCTGGGGCAAAGGGATGCAAAGGCTGGATAAATTTGTCCTGTGACTGGTATGGTGTTCCAGGGTCTTTGTTGGTCCCGGTTTTAGGGGGGGGGGGGGGCATCCCACGCTGTCTGCCGAATTCTCTCTTTGCTCTTGTTTTCCTTTATAGGATGTCAGTGGGGCGGAGCCGGGAGGGTCGTCAGCGAAATGGGACACACCTGGGCTCGGGTATGTCCCAGGATAAATGCACCTCTTCCCTGTCTCCTCTCTGCCTCTCCCTGTCTCCTCTCAGCCTCTCTGCCTCTCCCTGTCGCCTCTCAGCCTCTCCCTGTCTCCTCTCAGCCTCTCTGCCTTTCCCTGTCTCCTCTCAGCCTCTCTACCTCGCCCTTTCCCTGTCTCCTCTCAGCCTCTCTACCTCGCCCTTTCCCTGTCTCCTCTCAGCCTCTCTACCTCACCATGTCTCCTCTCAGCCTCTCTACCTCTCCCTGTCTCCTCTCAGCCTCTCTACCTCTCCCTCTCCTCTCTACCTCTCCCTGTCTCCTCTCTACCTCTCCCTGTCTCCTCTCTACCTCTCCCTGTCTCCTCTCTACCTCTCCCTGTCTCCTCTCTACCTCTCCCTGTCTCCTCTCTACCTCTCCCTGTCTCCTCTCTACCTCTCCCTGTCTCCTCTCTACCTCTACCTGTCTCTTCTCTACCTCTACCTGTCTCCTCTCTACCTCTCCCTGTCTCCTCTCTACCTCTCCCTGCTCCTCTCAGCCTCTCCCTGTCTCCTCTCAGCCTCTCCCTGTCTCCTCTCAGCCTCTCCCTGTCTCCTCTCTACCTCTCCCTGTCTCCTCTCAGCCTCTCTACCTCTCCCTGTCTCCTCTCAGCCTCTCTACCTCTCGCTGTCTCCTCTCAGCCTCTCTACATCTCCCTGTCTCCTCTCTACCTCTCCCTGTCTCCTCTCAGCCTCTCTACCTCTCTCTATCTCCTCTGTCTCTCCACCTCCCTCTGTCTCCTCTCAGCCTCTACACCTATCCCTGTCTCCTCTCAGCCTCTCCACCTCTCCCTGTCTCCTCTCAGCCTCTCCACCTCTCCCTGTCTCCTCTCAGCCTCTCCACCTCTCCCTGTCTCCTCTCTACCTCTCCCTGTCTCCTCTCTACCTCTCCCTGTGTCCTCTCTACCTCTCCCTGTCTCCTCTCTACCTCTCCCTGTCTCCTCTCAGCCTCTCTACCTCTCCCTGTCTCCTCTCAGCCTCTCTACCTCTCCCTGTCTCCTCTCAGCCTCTCTACCTCTCCCTGTCTCCTCTCAGCCTCTCTACCTCTCCCTGTCTCCTCTCAGCCTCTCCACCTCTCTCTGTCTCCTCTCAGCCTCTACACCTCTCCCTGTCTCTTCTCAGCCTCTCCACCTCTCCCTGTCTCCTCTCAGCCTCTCTACCTCTCTCTGTCTCCTCTCAGTCTCTCCACCTCTCCCTGTCTCCTCTCAGCCTCCCCACCTCTCTGTCTCCTCTCCACCTCTCTCTGTCTCCTCTCAGCCTCTCCACCTCTCCCTGTCTCCTCTCTACCTCTCCCTGTCTCCTCTCAGCCTCTCTACCTCTCCCTGTCTCCTCTCAGCCTCTCTACCTCTCACTGTCTCCTCTCAGCCTCTCTACCTCTCCCTGTCTCCTCTCAGCCTCTCCACCTCTCTCTGTCTCCTCTCAGCCTCTCCACCTCTCTCTGTCTCCTCTCAGCCTCTACACCTCTCCCTGTCTCTTCTCAGCCTCTACACCTCTCCCTGTCTCCTCTCAGCCTCTACACCTCTCCCTGTCTCCTCTCAGCCTCTCTACCTCTCCCTGTCTCCTCTCAGCCTCTCCCTGTCTCCTCTCTACCTCTCCCTGTCTCTCCCTGTCTCCTCTCTACCTCTCCCTGTCTCCTCTCTACCTCTCCCTGTCTCCTCTCTACCTCTCCCTGTCTCCTCTCTACCTCTCCCTGTCTCCTCTCTACCTCTCCCTGTCTCCTCTCTACCTCTCCCTGTCTCCTCTCTACCTCTCCCTGTCTCCTCTCTACCTCTCCCTGTCTCCTCTCTACCTCTCCCTGTCTCCTCTCTACCTCTCCTTGTCTCCTCTCAGCCTCTCCCTGTCTCCTCTCTACCTCTCCCTGTCTCCTCTCTACCTCTCCCTGTCTCCTCTCAGCCTCTCTACCCCTCCCTGTCTCCTCTCAGCCTCTCTACCTCTCCCTGTCTCCTCTCAGCCTCTCTACCTCTCCCTGTCTCCTCTCAATCTCTCTACCTCTCCCTGTCTCCTCTCAGCCTCTCTACCTCTCCCTGTCTCCTCTCAGCCTCTCCACCTCTTTCTGTCTCCTCTCAGCCTCTCCACCTCTCTCTGTCTCCTCTCAGCCTCTCCACCTCTCTCTGTCTCCTCTCAGCCTCTACACCTCTCCCTGTCTCCTCTCAGCCTCTCCACCTCTCTCTGTCTCCTCTCAGCCTCTCTACCTCTCCCTGTCTCCTCTCTACCTCTCCCTGTCTCCTCTCTACCTCTCCCTGTCTCCTCTCTACCTCTCCCTGTCTCCTCTCTACCTCTCCCTGTCTCCTCTCTACCTCTCCCTGTCTCCTCTCTACCTCTCCCTGTCTCCTCTCTACCTCTCCCTGTCTCCTCTCTACCTCTCCCTGTCTCCTCTCTACCTCTCCCTGTCTCCTCTCTACCTCTCCCTGTCTCCTCTCTACCTCTCCCTGTCTCCTCTCTACCTCTCCCTGTCTCCTCTCTACCTCTCCCTGTCTCCTCTCTACCTCTCCCTGTCTCCTCTCTACCTCTCCCTGTCTCCTCTCTACCTCTCCCTGTCGCCTCTCTGCCTCTCAGCCTCTCTACCTCTTTCTGTCTCCTCTCAGCCTCTACACCTCTCCCTGTCTCCTCTCAGCCTCTACACCTCTCCCTGTCTCCTCTCAGCCTCTACACCTCTCCCTGTCTCCTCTCAGCCTCTCTCCCTGTCTCCTCTCAGCCTCTCTCCCTGTCTCCTCTCAGCCTCTCTACCTCTCCCTGTCTCCTCTCAGCCTCTCTACCTCTCCCTGTCTCCTCTCAGCCTCTCCACCTCTCTCTGTCTCCTCTCAGCCTCTCCACCTCTCTCTGTCTCCTCTCAGCCTCTACACTTCTCTCTGTCTCCTCTCAGCCTCTACACTTCTCCCTGTCTCCTCTCAGCCTCTACACCTCTCCCTGTCTCCTCTCAGCCTCTCTACCTCTCCCTGTCTCCTCTCAGCCTCTCCACCTCTCTCTGTCTCCTCTCAGCCTCTCCACCTCTCTCTGTCTCCTCTCAGCCTCTCCACCTCTCTCTGTCTCCTCTCAGCCTCTACACCTCTCCCTGTCTCCTCTCAGCCTCTCCACCTCTCTCTGTCTCCTCTCAGCCTCTCTACCTCACCCTGTCTCCTCTCTACCTCTCCCTGTCTCCTCTCTACCTCTCCCTGTCTCCTCTCTACCTCTCCCTGTCTCCTCTCTACCTCTCCCTGTCTCCTCTCTACCTCTCCCTGTCTCCTCTCTACCTCTCCCTGTCTCCTCTCTACCTCTCCCTGTCTCCTCTCTACCTCTCCCTGTCTCCTCTCTACCTCTCCCTGTCTCCTCTCTACCTCTCCCTGTCTCCTCTCTACCTCTCCCTGTCTCCTCTCTACCTCTCCCTGTCTCCTCTCTACCTCTCCCTGTCTCCTCTCTACCTCTCCCTGTCTCCTCTCTACCTCTCCCTGTCTCCTCTCTACCTCTCCCTGTCTCCTCTCTACCTCTCCCTGTCTCCTCTCTACCTCTCCCTGTCTCCTCTCTACCTCTCCCTGTCGCCTCTCTACCTCTCCCTGTCGCCTCTCTACCTCTCCCTGTCGCCTCTCAGCCTCTCTACCTCTCCCTGTCTCCTCTCAGCCTCTCTACCTCTCCCTGTCTCCTCTCAGCCTCTCTACCTCTCCCTGTCTCCTCTCAGCCTCTCCACCTCTCCCTGTCTCCTCTCAGCCTCTACACCTCTCCCTGTCTCCTCTCAGCCTCTACACCTCTCCCTGTCTCCTCTCAGCCTCTACACCTCTCCCTGTCTCCTCTCAGCCTCCCCACCTCTCTCTGTCTCCTCTCAGCCTCTCCACCTCTCTGTCTCCTCTCAGCCTCTACACCTCTTCCTGTCTCCTCTCAACCTCTACACCTCTCCCTGTCTCCTCTCAGCCTCTACACCTCTCCGTCTCCTCTCAGCCTCTCCACCTCTCCCTGTCTCCTCTCAGCCTCTCCACCTCTCCCTGTCTCCTCTCAGCCTCTCCACCTCTCCCTGTCTCCTCTCAGCCTCTACACCTCTCCCTGTCTCCTCTCAGCCTCCCCACCTCTCTCTGTCTCCTCTCAGCCTCTCCACCTCTCTCTGTCTCCTCTCAGCCTCTACACCTCTTCCTGTCTCCTCTCAACCTCTACACCTCTCCCTGTCTCCTCTCAGCCTCTACACCTCTCCCTGTCTCCTCTCAGCCTCCCCACCTCTCTCTGTCTCCTCTCAGCCTCCCCACCTCTCTCTGTCTCCTCTCAGCCTCTACACCTCCCCCTGTCTCCTCTCAGCCTCTCTACCTCTCCTCTAGCTCCCTGTCACTGCCTCCTCTCCCAGCCTCTCTCTCTCTCCAAAAATATTCCAGGGTAAGCTGAGTGGGTGGGTGAGAGATGGAGGGTGGGATATGGCAATGGGGAGAGAGAGAGAGAATGTGGAATGAAATGGTGGGTGAGAGATGGCCATGGTAACACTAGATGCTGGAGGAGCAATGTGGGTGCTGCTCAATGATGTATCTACCAAAGATATAATCACAATGATAGAATTCTAGAACAAGGAAGGATATAAGCATTCATTATGCATGTACAACCTCTGTTATGACGAAAAGCAGTGGTCAAACATTACACAAGAACAGAGCTGAGAGGACCCACCAGACACACACACCTGCTAAGAGGTGTATAGTGTTGTGACGCAGAACCTGATTGGTGTGATGGCCCCATACCTGGGCCAAGGTGACACACAACAGGAACAACCACAGAGCCACAGACATCTGCTGATAACACAAGTCCAAAACCCTGGAAAAAACATGCTACTTGATACACTGTTTTCATTAAGATAAATGTATATAAACAATGAGACTTGTTAATAAAACAGTCCATTCCCTCCCCTTTTCTCCACCCAGCCCTTCATTCCAGACTCTCAGAGTTCCCTGTATCCAGCTCACCTTTGTCATTCCAACGTCTCGGCTTCCCAGGCAATTAAATAATCCTGCACCATAGTAAGAAAGGTCCAAAATAAATGAAATTAAGAGGAACAGGGAGGGGGAAGGAATGTTGAAGAGCTTGCTAGAGAAAAGATAGGGGTGAAAGAGAGAGGTAAAGCATGGCCCAGACAGAGAGAGAGCTCGCCACAGCGTGAGCAGACAGCGAGGAAGGAAAGCACCAGGAGTGCGCACAAACACACCGGCAGACAGGCATTCTCTCCTTCCCCCTCTTCTCTTGCTAGCAGCAGTAACTCGCTCTTGCTGTCTCAGTCAGGGTAGAACTCCTTAACCCTTTCAGTACCAATATCCTTATTCTTGGTCTAATGTTTATATTAGTACATTTTGGGATATAACAAAAAATAACAGAAATTCATCATTTCAAAATACAGGGACAACCAAGTGATATACACTATGGTGCTGTAACTAATAATCAATATTAACAAATATATTCTGAAAGAAAGATGATAAATGTATATGCACTGCATACTGTATGTTATGAGTCAGCCAGTGTTTCATATGAGCAACCAACCTCTCCTCACTGAGTCAGCCAGTGTTTCATATGAGCAACCAACCTCTCCTCACTGAGTCAGCCAGTGTTTCATATGAGCAACCAACCTCTCCTCACTGAGTCAGCCAGTGTTTCATATGAGCAACCAACCTCTCCTCACTGAGTCAGCCAGTGTTTCATATGAGCAACCAACCTCTCCTCACTGAGTCAGCCAGTGTTTCATATGAGCAACCAACCTCTCTTCACTGAGTCAGCCAGTGTTTCATATGAGCAACAAACCTCTCCTCACTGAGTCAGCCAGTGTTTCATATGAGCAACCAACCTCTCCTCACTGAGTCAGCCAGTGTTTCATATGACCAACAAACCTCTCCTCACTGAGTCAGCCAGTGTTTCATATGACCAACCAACCTCTCCTCACTGAGTCAGCCAGTGTTTCATATGACCAACCAACCTCTCCTCACTGAGTCAGCCAGTGTTTCATATGAGCAACCAACCTCTCCTCACTGAGTCAGCCAGTGTTTCATATGACCAACAAACCTCTCCTCACTGAGTCAGCCAGTGTTTCATATGACCAACCAACCTCTCCTCACTGAGTCAGCCAGTGTTTCATATGAGCAACCAACCTCTCCTCACTGAGTCAGCCAGTGTTTCATATGACCAACCAACCTCTCCTCACTGAGTCAGCCAGTGTTTCATATGAGCAACCAACCTCTCCTCACTGAGTCAGCCAGTGTTTCATATGACCAACAAACCTCTCCTCACTGAGTCAGCCAGTGTTTCATATGAGCAACCAACCTCTCCTCACTGAGTCAGCCAGTGTTTCATATGACCAACAAACCTCTCCTCACTGAGTCAGCCAGTGTTTCATATGACCAACAAACCTCTCCTCACTGAGTCAGCCAGTGTTTCATATGACCAACCAACCTCTCCTCACTGAGTCAGCCAGTGTTTCATATGACCAACAAACCTCTCCTCACTGAGTCAGCCAGTGTTTCATATGACCAACAAACCTCTCCTCACTGAGTCAGCCAGTGTTTCATATGACCAACCAACCTCTCCTCACTGAGTCAGCCAGTGTTTCATATAGCCAACAAACCTCTCCTCACTGAGTCAGCCAGTGTTTCATATGACCAACAAACCTCTCCTCACTGAGTCAGCCAGTGTTTCATATGACCAACAAACCTCTCCTCACTGAGTCATATGATATAAACATTTTCCTGGGAGAGATCTCACTAGCTGCTCATCCCTTCTCACGTTGCACTTTCTCTAAGGAACCTTTATTTAGCTAGGCAAGTCAGTTAAGAACAAAATATTTTTTACAATGACGGCCTACCAGAGAACAGTGAGTTAACTTGTCTTGTTCAGGGGTAGAACAACAGATGTTTTACCTTGTTAGCTCGGGGATTCGATCCAGCAACCTTTTGGTTACTGTCCCGAACCCTCTGGCTACATGCTGCCCACTAGGCTACCTGCAACACTCTACCAGTCAAAAGTTTGGACACTCAATCAATCATTTCTTTATTTTTTCTATTTTCTATATTGTAGAATAATAGTGAAGACATCAAAAATATGAAATAACATATATGGAATCATGTAGTAACCAAAAACGTATTAAAGCAATCAAAGTATATTTGAGATTCTTCAAAGTAGCCACCCATTGCCTTGATAACAGCTTTGACTGGAAGGCTTGTTCTACAGTCTTGAAGGAGTTCCAACATATACTGAGCACTTGTTGGCTGCTTTTCCTTCACTCTGAGATCTAACTCAACCGAAACCATCTCAATTAGGTTGAGGTCGGGTGATTGTGAAGGCCAGGTCATCTGATGCAGCTCTCCATCACTCTCTCAGTCAAATAGCAATTACACAGCCTGGAGGTGTGTTGGGTCATTGTCCTGTTGGAAAACAAATGATAGTCCCATTAAGCGCAAACCAGATGGGATGGCGTATCGCTGCAGAATGCTGTGGTAGCCATGATGGTTAAGTGTGCCTTGAATTCTAAACAAATCACTGACAGTGTCACCAGCAAAGCAACCATCACACCTCCTCCTCCCTGCTTCACAGTGGGAACCACACATGCAGAGATAATCCGTTCATCTACTCTGCGTCTCTCAAAGACATGGCGGTTGGAACCAAAAATTGCAAATTTGGACTCAACAGACCAAAGGACAGATTTTCACCGGTCTAATGTCCATTGCTTGTATCTTGGCCCAAGCAAGTCTCTTCCTATTATTGGCATTCTTTATTAGTGGTTTCTTTGCAGCAATTCGATCATCCTCAGTGAAAACTGAGTGAAAACAGTGAAAACAAAGTCCTTTCCTCAGTGAAAACAAAGTCCTGAGCAAATGTCAAATGGACTTTCTACCAAACTACTGTACGACAGACCATGTATACAACCTGGACAGCCTTATTAACAAACAAACTGACCAAAACAAAAGCAAAGTCTTCTCATGTTGATTTCGCAAAAGATTTTGTCTAAATTTGGCATATGAGTCTGCTATACAAATTAATGGAAAGCGGTGTTGGGTGTAAAACATACAACAATATGAAATCAATGTATACAAACAAGTGTGCAGTTGAAATATATTGCCTGAGGGCCATGGGGTGAGACGGATGCAGCCCCACACTCTTCAACATGAATAACAACAAATTGGCAAGGGCACTAGAAGTCGGCAGCACCTTGCCTCAACCTACAGAAATCTAATACCTACAGTCTGCAGATGATCTAGTGCTTCTGTCCACCAACAAAGGAGGCCCTACAGCAACACCTAGAAATTCTGCACAGATTCTGTCAGACCTGGGCAGACAGTGAATCTCAGTAAGACAACAAATAATGGTGTTCCAAAACAGTCCAGCAACCAAGACAACAAATGCTAATCCGAGTACGCACAATACAGTCAGGGGTGTGCCAAATAAAAATGTGATTCACATTTAAAAATATATATACAGTTGAAGTCGGAAGATTACATAAGATTACATCGTTTTTCAACCACTCCACAAATATCTTGTTAACTTCTCTAGGGTAGGGGGCAGCATTTGGAATTTAGGATGAAAAGCATGCCCAAATGAAGATAGGATATGCATTTAATTAGTATATTTGGATGGAAAACACTCAAGTCTCCAAAAATGTTAAAATAATGTCTTTGAGTAAAACATAACTGATTTGGCAAGCGAAAACCTGAGAAAAATCCATTCAGGAAGTAGGATTTCTTTTAAATTGAAGTTTTCTATTCAATGACATTACAGTATCCATTGACTTGGGACTCAAATTGCAGTTCCTATGCCTTCCACTAAATGTCAACAGTCTTTAGAAATGTTTTACGGCTTGTATTCTGAAAAATGAAGGAGTAAGAGCAGTCTGAATGAGTGGACCCTGCCGTGTCACAGAGCTTTTTCATGCGCACGACCGAGAGAGTGCCTTTCTTGTTTACCTTTTATATTGACAACGTTATTTTCCGGTTGAAATATTATTGATTATTTAGGCTAAAAACAACCTGAGGATAAACATTGTTTCACATGTTTCTATGAACTTTACAGATACAATTTAGATTTTTTTTGTCTGCCTGTTGTGACTGCATTTGAGCCTGTGGATTACTGAAGAAAACACGAGAACAAAACTGAGGTTTTCGGATATAAAGAGAGACTTTAGCGAACAAAAGGAACATTTATTGAATAAATGAATGTCTTCTGAGTGCAAACATATGAAGATCATCAAAGGTAAGTGATTAATTGTATCTCTATTTCTGACTTAAGTAACTCTTCTACATGGCTGGTTACTGTTTATAATGATTTGTCTGCTGGGCTATGTTCTCAAATAATCGTAAGGTATGCTTTCGCCGTAAAGCATTTTTAAAAATCTGACACTGTGGTTGGATTCACAAGAAGTTAATCTTTAAACCTATGTAAAATAGTTGTATCTTTTCTGAATTGAATGAGTATTTCTGTATTTGAATTTGGCGCTCTGCAATCTCACTGGATGTTGGCCAGGTGGGATGCTAGCGTCCCACATACCCTAGAGAGGTTAACAAACTATAGTTTTGGCAAGTCGGTTAGGACATCTACTTTGTGCATGACACAAGTCATTTTTCCAACAATTGCTTACAGACAAATTATTTCACTTATAATTCACTGTATCACAATTCCAGTGGGTCAGAAGTTTACATACACTAAGTTGACTGTGGCTTTAAACAGCTTGGAGAATTCCAGAAAATGATGTCATGGCTTTGGACCTTCTGATAGGCTAATAGACATAATTTGGAGTTATACCTGTGAATGTATTTCAAGGCCTTCAAATTCAGTGCCTATTTGCTTGACATCATGGGAAAATCAAACAAAATCAGAAAATAAATTGTAGACCTCCACAAGTCTGGTTCATCCTTGGGAGCAATTTCCAAACGCCTGAAGGTACCATGTTCATCTGTACAAACAACAGTACGCAAGTATAAACACCGTGGGACCACGCAGCCATCATACTGCTCAGGAAGGAGACGCGTTCTGTCTCCTAGAGATGAACGTACTTTGGTGCGAAAAGTGAAAATTAATCCCAGAACAACAGCAAAGGACTTTGTGAAGATGCTGGAGGAAACAGGTACAAAAGTATCTATATCCACAGTAAAACGAGTCCTATACCAACAGACTGAAAGGCCGCTCAGCAAGGAAGAAGCCAGTGCTCCAAAACCGCAATAAAAATAGCCAGACTACGGTTTGCAACTGCTCATGGGGACAAAGATCGTACTTTTTGGAGAAATGCCCTCTGGTCTGATGAAACAAAAATATAACCGTTTGGCCATAATGACCATCGTTATGTTTGGAGGAAAAAGGGGGAGGCTTGTAAGCCGAAGAACACCATCCCAACCGTGAAGCATGGGACTGGCAGCATCATGTTGTAGGGGTGCTTTGCTGCAGGAGGGACTGGTGCACTTCACAAAATAGATGAGGCTGGAGAATAATGTGGATATATTGAAGCAACATCTCACGTTAAAGCTTGGTCGCAAATGGACAATGACCCGAAGCATACTTCCAAAGTTGTGGCAAAATTGCTTAAGGACAACAAAGTCAAGGTTTTGGAGTGGCCATCACAAAGCCCTGACTTCAATCCTATAGAAAATTTGTGGGAAGAACTGAAAAAGCGTGTGCGAGCAAGGAGGCCTACAAACCTGACTCAGTTTCATCAGCTCTGTTAGGAGAAATGGTCCAAAATTCACCCAACTTATTGTGGGAAGCTTGTAGAAGGCTACCCAAAACATTTGACCCAAGTTACACAATTTCAAGGCAAATACTAGTTGAGTGTATGTAAACTTCTGACCCACTGGGAATGTGATGATAGAAATAACATATGAAATAAATCGTTCTCTCTACTATTATTCTGACATTTCACATTCTTAAAATAAAGTGGTGATCCTAACTGACGTAAAACAGGGAATTTTTACTAGGATTAAATGTCAGGAATTGTGGAAAACTGAGTTTAAATGTATTTGGCTAAGGTGTATGTAAACTTCTGACTTCAACTGTATATATATCTATATATTTTGTTTTTGTTTTGTGCATTTTTATTCTTCACATTTTCAAAAAGTCCATTTATATTTTCCAAAGGGGCTATACATTTGAGTGAAGTTTTTTTTCTTGCCTGAGTATCCTTGTTTTACTGCCAAAAATCAAATTAAACCATCTAGTGTTCAGCGAAATAATAACACAATGTCAAATACAGGTAGCCTAGTCAAATAAATAACATCCAATCACATTAACTGTTAATCTCTTGCAGGAATTCCACTAACAGTCTGTATGTAGCCAAACGTTGGTCATGTTGGTATCTGTACTGATGGCGCAAAAGCCATGATAGGGAGACATAGTGTAATGGTAACGTGTGTGCAAGCAGTTGCTCCCGCCGCCACTTGGGTCACTGCAGCATCCACCGAGAGGCTCTTGCTGCAAAGGAAATGCCTGACAGCTTGAATGATGTTGTGGACACTACAGTGAAAATTGTTAAAATCTCGTGATTTTTCTGCACTATGCAATGATATGGGCAGCGACCATGTAACGCTTTTACAACATACAGAAGTGACCTGGTTATCAAGGGGCAAAGTATTGACATGCTTTTTTGAACTGCGAGACGAGCTTAATGTTTTCTTTACTGACCATCATTTTCACTTTTCTGATCGCCTGCATGATGACAAATTTCTCACACAACTGGCCAATCTGGGTGATGTTTTTTCTTGCCTGAATGATCAGAATCTAAGATTAGAGGGACTCTCCGCAACTATATTCAATGTGCAGGACAAAAATGATGCTATGATTAAGAAGTTGGAGCTCTTCTTTGTCTGCATTAACAAGGACAACACACAGGTCTTTCCATCATTGTCTGATTATTTTGTGTGCAAATGAGCTCAAGCTTAAAGACAATGTCAAATGTGATATAGCGAAGCACTGAGTGAGTTGGGTGCGCAATTATGCAGGTACTTTACCGAAACGGATGACACAAACAATTGGATTCGTTATCCCCTTCATGCTCTGCCTCCAGTCCATTTGCCGATATCTGAACAATCGAAATGACAAAATACCAGCAACAGTGTGTGAAAACCTTGTGAAAACTTGACCTCTGTTATATACCCTTTGTTGGCAATGACAAAGTATTGAGAAACTTTTGTTATTGACCAAATACTTATTTTCCACCATAATTTACAAATAAATTCATAAAAAATCCTGCAATGTGATTTTCTGGATTTTTTCTCTAATTTTGTCTGTCATAGTTGAAGTGTACCTATGATAAATTACAGGCCTCATCTTTTTAAGTGGGAGAACTTGCACAATTGGTGGCTGACTAAATACTTTTTTGCCCTACTGTATGTGAGAGTGGATTCTCAGCCCTCACTAGCATGACAACTAAATACAGGCACAGACTGTGTGTGGAAAATTATTTAAGACTGAGACTCTCTCCAATACCACCCAACATTGCAGAGTTTCGTGCATCCTTCAAGCACACCCTTCTCATTAACCTGTGGTGAGTTATTCACAATTTTCAATGAACAAATAAGGTTTTATCTGTAAGATGGTTAAATACAGACAATTACGAGCATAAGTATTATTATTATTTTTATATTATTACTTGTGCCCTGTTCCTTTAAGAGCTCTTTGTCACTTCCCATGAGCCGGGTTGTGACAAATACACTCATTTTTATGTTTAATAAATGTATCGCATCGTGTGTGTGTGTGGCAGGCTTACAATGATGGCAAAAACCAAACATTTGAGAGTGCGCTAACCCTGGTGCTAGAGGGGGTAAGCTACTGGAAGTTGAATGTTTGAAGGGGTACGTACGGGACTATAAAAAGTTTGGGAACCACTGCCCTGGAGCAACAAAAAAAAACTATACCTACCTCGGCATAAACATCAACACCACAGGCATTCAGGGCCAACAATTTTAGGTAATTAGTATTTTTTTGTTGTTGGTGGGGCTTACCTATTTTGCTGTTATTTTGTCATTAATACATGTCACATATCAGTTTGCAAAGAATGTAAAAATAAAAATCATTGTGTTAAGAAAGCCGCATACAGACGGTTTCTATTTTGCTTTCTTTAGTAAGGCAGCTCCAAAATGCAGGTGTTTCAGCCTAGCTCAGTGCTTTCTGTGGTGGTAGGGCAAGCCAGAAGAAAATACTGAGCATTGTGCCGTGATTGGCTCAGTGTTCTGTCACTCATGGGGACATTACTTCACTGCCAAGTCTAAGGGTAGTGCTCAAAAATGTTCTGCCGGAGCAGAAGAAGGTATAGACAACTCCTTAGCTATACAGAGAAGGTATAGCTAAGGAGTTGTCTGAGACTCCTTTTGCGTCTGTACAGGCAGACGAGACCACTGACGTCTCCTGTAAATCACAGATGGTAATAGTGCTGCGCTACATGTTACCAGACAACGGTGTGTGTGAGAGTTGTTCGTAGAGGTGAAGGACAAAACTGGTGATGGCCTCTCCAACACCATCAAACAAGTCCTAGCGCCACTGAATGTCAAGGAGAAGATGGCTGCACAAACCTACAACGGGGCAGCGGTGATGAGTGGTAATGTATGTGGTGTCCTAACGGGCAATTTGTGCACTGTTATGCATACCACCTGAATCTAACACTTCAACAACTTTGTGCTGGGAGAGTGAGTGTGCTTAAAGTGTTTTTTTCCAGGCCCATCCTCCTTTTCCACCTTTTTCACGGGCTCACTCAAGACTCTGTGTACAGTCCTTTCCGACCACAGAACTCCAGTGTGCTGCTACCAAGCTAGGGCCTGTAGGCAACCAGGAGAATCTGAAAATGGAGGTGTCCACTCACTACACTGAGCTGGACACAGGAAAGACCGCACTTTCTTTATTGAAATCACTCTGAGAAAAACCTGCAGGAGGCCTTGTCTGAGACAGTCTTTCTTCTCAACATCATCATCACTACTCCGATGCCAACCACCGAGTCAGAGAGAAACTTTTCCACCCCAAAAAGGGTAAAGCGCTTCACATGCAACTACATTGGCCAGAAAAGCTTAAATAAATACTTTGAATGGTAGGCTAACCGCTGTCTCTCTCTCAAGAAGAGAAAAGTTGAGGCCTCAACATATTGCTGGATTTATCTGAACTAACATCTATCTGAAATTCTATCACTGTCCATTTCGAAATCGCTGAACTAAGAGGCCAACCACATCGCAGCTCATTTGCTTGCACTTGCTTTTACTTAGAGCTAAGTGTTAATTATATAAGAACAGACAAAAGTCAAACTCATATCGACATTCACTATTATTAAAGGAGAATGCGGTTCTCATCCAGTTACACAAATCAACATGAAGTCAATAGAAACCATATTGGAGCAAGTCAGCCATAATCTCCATTCTCGGGACAGCTTTATGTAGACCCTAAAAGTATGTGGGCACTGTTTGTCACCATTATAGTGCATTTAATGTATTATTTAGAGTTGTGAGGTGTCTTCGCTGGCATGCATCTAAAAAAAATGGTTGCTTCCCTAATCAATGACCTAAGAGACAAGGCAAAAAAGGGCCTTCTATGCCATCAACAGGAACATCAAACTTGACAGGATCTGGCTAAAAATACAAACAAATCTTCAGTCAGTTCCAGAACCCATATAATTCACTAAATGGGACAAACACCCAATTGAGACTCTGCATGCAGAATTCTGCAAAAATGTACTTTGTGTACAATGTAAATCCCCAAACAATGCATGGAGAGCAGAATTAGGACTATAGTTATAAAAATCCCCGAAATAAATAAATAAATGAAAATAGAAAACATTTATTTTTATTCTATATCTACCTTAAAAGGAAGTGATGCCCACACATTCCACCACAGGCCAGCAGCACTATTAGACCCAACCTCATGATGTTTTGGCCGCATGGGCTTTACTTGGCTCATTGCGCTCTAGGAACTCCTTGTGGCGGGCCGGGTGCCTGCGGGCCGGGTGCCTGCGGGACGGGTGCCTGCGGGACGGGTGCCTGCGGGCTGACTCCGGTCGCCAGCTGAACGCTGTTGCCTCCCACACATTGGTGCGGCTGGCTTCCAGGTTAAGCTGGAGGGTATTAAGGAGCGCGGTTAGGTGGGTTTTGTTTCGGAGGACCCATGACTCTCCCTAGCCCATTGGGGAGTTGCAGCGATGAGTCAAGATCGAAAATTGGTGAGAAAAAGGAGGTAAAAAGTGGAAGTGTCTTCAACACACAAGGAGTAGATAGGAAAGTGCTGCCACTGACACTGAGGTCATATCTCAACATCCTCTCTGATGACATCTCTGAGTTGTCTCAGACCTTCAGCGGACCTTCCGTTTTCAGCTCCTTTGTTGACATGGTTGCCCAGTGGTGAGGTCAGATGAGGACATCACTAGGCACCTGTTTCCCCACCTGAGTGAGACGGAGTCGATTGTTTTTGACCTTCGGAGGGCAGCAGCTTCACCTGTGCTTTGTCACCTTGGGCGAGATCATGAGGTCATCGGCGACCAATGATGAGGTTACGTGGTGGAGCCTACCTTGCTGTCACTGACTGCTCTTTCCTGATTGCTAGGTTTACCTTTGGTCCACCCACACAATAACATATAGATGGTGCATGGTGAGCTTAAAACAGAAATAGAACTCCAGAATAGGAGAAAGAATTGTGTTGTTAATATTGAGAAGAATTGTGTTGTTAATATTGAGCTACTGAAAAGAGCTGTAAAAAAACACAACATACGGCATCTTACACATAGCTAATCTCCTTCTCTCTCTTGATGACAACAGAACAACCCTGTGCATCTTGGACCATCAACAAGACTAGCTTCAGTAAGACAGGGGTGTAGCGGTTCACTGCCTCTGTGACTGTACAGACCCTACACACTACTGAATGTAGATTCCCTATATAGTGCACTGGGCCTGGTCAAAATGTGTGCACTACCAGTGTTGGGGAGTAGTGAACTACATGTAGTTCAACTGGTTAGTAAACTACATTTTGCAGTTGCTTAAAATCAAGGCAGTGTTTTCAGTAGTTCATTACTTTTAGCCATGTAGCGGTGTAGCCAACTACTGGAACTACACACTACCGTTTTACCATGTAGCAGTGTAGCCAACTACTGGAACTACACACTACCGTTTTACCATGTAGCGGTGTAGCTAACTACTTCAGTAGTAGCTAACTAGTTCCAGTAGTTAGCTACGCCGCTACTGCACACTACTGTACGTGTAGCTAACTAATGGAACTACACACTATTCTTTTTTGAAAAGTCAAATCAAATATGGGTGAAGCAGACAATCATTTTTGTTTCTTTTTCAGCATCAGACCTTCCCAATTCTCACTTGAATTTTTTAAATGTATTAATAAACTTAGAAAAAAGGGTTCCAGAAGGGTTATTTGGCTAACCCCATAGGATAACCCTTTTTGGCTACAGGTAGAACTTTTTTGTGTTCCATGTAGAACCCTCTGTGAAAATGGAACTCAAGAGTTCTACCTGGGACCAAAATAGGTTCTTCAAAGGAGTCTGCTGAAGAACCCTTATAGGTTCTAGATAGCACTGTTTTGCTCTAGTGTAGGATAAATTAAACATTCTGTTAACATCTGACTAGTCTGCTCTGTTCTTGCAATGTACCATCTATGACATTTCAGATTTACATTTTATATTTTTTCACGAAATAGCTTGGATGTTGTGAACAACTTTTTAAAAGTAACTTTAGTTAAGTAAACTATGTATTTTTAAGGGTAGCTTTAGTGTAGCTTAACTTCCAGTGTGAAGTAATTGGTAGCTTAGTAAACTATATTTTCAGAGTAGTAGCTTCCCCAACACCGTGCACTACATGGGGAATAGGTTGATTTTGGACTGACAGGAAGCTTAACAACATCCTTCAGCCTAGGTGAAGAGACAGTACAGTAGACAGACAAGGCATTGCTGTTGTCCTTAGATATACTGTGCTGTACCATATTGAGTCATAATTTTGTTTCCTCCTCACTGGCTACAGACCCCGTCTGAGTCCCAAATGGCACCCTATTATCTTTATAGTTGTTAAGGGAATTTGTATCAATAATGACTAATTATGTATACATTTCAATCAGGACTGACTAATCAGAATACTATTATGTTACTGTATATGTACTAATCAGAATACTATTATGTTACTGTATATGTATGAATTTTCTTTTTAATCCTAGTACTGAATATAATGTGTGTAAATATAATCAAGAATTAGAACAATGACTGTCTGTACCATGGTAGAAATGAATGAACTTATATCCAGACTGGCTAGAAGGCTTATCTACACAAGCTGGCCTTGGCTCGGTCATACATTATCTTAATAGGGGGAGACGATGTGAGAACCATACAGCCATTGTCCTAGAGCGGAGATGACACGGGCTAGTACTAAAACTAATGACGTAATTTTCAGTTTATAACCTGTGGTAAAATGTATAATGGGCAGTACTCTCGTGAATAAACGCTGCTGATTGACTTTAAGACTGGGCTCTGTCCATTTTATACAAATAAGAGTCATACAAATACATACATATAATTGGGTATTTAAACAGAGGAATTTAATTCCTGTAACAATAGTGCACTACTTTTGGCTCAGGTCGAAAGTAGTGTCCTGCATAGGGAATATGAAGCCATTTGGGATGCACCCATAGTTTCTCCTTCACTGGCTACTGAGTACAGACACTGTTTACAAAACAGCTTAATGTACATGTGTATGGCCATTAGATGAAAGTAACTCATGCACACTGCAAGATAAGACAGTAGGGTTACTGTAGCCTGATGGAGGGAATTGTTCTGTCCCAAATGGTACCCTATTTTCACTAAAGTGTACTACTTTTGACCATGGGCCCTGGCCAAAAGTAGTGCACTACAAAGGCGAGTAGAGACACTTAGACACACCATATACAATTGAAGTCGGAAGTTTACATACACCTTAGCCAAATACATTTGTCATGACTTCCGCCGAAGCTGGTCCCTCTCCTTGTTCGGGCGGCGTTCGGAGGTCGGCGTCACCGGCTTTCTAGTCACCACCGATCCATGTTTCATTTTCGTTTTGTTTTGTCTTCATTATAAACACCTGGTTTCCATTCCATAATCAATGTTCCTTATTTAACTCTCTGGCTTCCCTTTCTGTTTTGTGCGTGATTGTCATTGTCATGTGGGTTCGTTCTTTGTGCTCTCGATATTTGTATTTTTCCATGTTGGAACATTACTTAAATGATTGAGTAAATTCTGATTACTACTCATACCTGTGTCCTGCGCCTGACTCCGCCTTATCCATTCACCTAATTTTAATTTACCTTTATTTAACTAGGCAAGTCAGTTAAGAACAAATTCTTATTTTCAATGACGGCCTAGGAACAGTGGGTTAACTGCCTGTTCAGGGGCAGAACGACAGATTTGTACCGGAAGTGAGTGGGTACGGAGTACGGAAGTGAGTGCTATGGGGCGGTAGTCGTTTAGCTCAGTTACCTTAGCTTTCTTGGGAACAGGAACAATGGTGGCCCTCTTGAAGCATGTGGGAACAGCAGACTGGAATAAGGATTGATTGAATATGTCCGTAAACACACCAGCCAGCTGGTCTGCGCATGCTCTGAGGGCGTGGCTGGGGATGCCGTCTGGGCCTGCAGCCTTGCGAGGGTTAACACGTTTAAATGTTTTACTCACCTCGGCTGCAGTGAAGGAGAGTCCGCATGTTTTGGTTGCGGGCCGTGTCAGTGGCACTGTATTGTCCTCAAAGCGGGCAAAAAAAGTTATTTAGTCTGCCTGGGAGCAAGACATCCTGGTCCGTGACGGGGCTGGTTTTCTTTTTGTAATCCGTGATTGACTGTAGACCCTGCCACATACCTCTTGTGTCTGAGCCGTTGAATTGCGACTCTACTTTGTCTATACTGACGCTTAGCTTGTTTGATTGCCTTGCGGAGGGAATAGCTACACTGTTTGTATTCGGTCATGTTTCCGGTCACCTTGCCCTGATTAAAAGCAGTGGTTTGCGCTTTCAGTTTCACGCGAATGCTGCCATCAATCCACGGTTTCAGGTTTGGGAATGTTTTAATCGTGGCTATGGGAACGACATCTTCAATGCACGTTCTAATGAACTCGCTCACCGAATCAGCGTATTCATCAATGTTGTTGTTGGATGCAGTGCGGAACATATCCGAGTCCACGTGATGGAAGCAGTCTTGGAGCGTGGAATCAGATTGGTCGGACCAGCGTTGAGCGCGGGAGCTTCTTGTTTTAGCTTGTTTTTGCTGTCTGTAGGCAGGGAGCAACAAAATGGATTCGTGGTCAGCTTTTCCGAAAGGAGGGCGGGGGAGGGCCTTATATGCGTTGCGGAAGTTAGAATAGCAATGATCCAAGGTTTTACCAGCCCTGGTTGCGCAATCGATATGCTGATACAATTTAGGGAGTCTTGTTTTCAGATTAGCCTTGTTAAAATCCCCAGCTACAATGAATGCAGCCTCTGTATGTGGTTTCCAGTTTGCAAAGAGTCAAATCAAGTTTGTTCAGAGCCATCGATGTGTCTGCTTGGGGGGGAATATATACGGCTGTGATTATAATCGAAGATAATTCCCTAGGTAGATAATGCGGTCGACATTTGATGTGTGAGGAATTCTAAATCAGGTGAACAGAAGGACTTGAGTTCCTGTATGTTGTTGTGACCACACCACGTCTCGTTAACCATAAGGCATACGCCCCCGCCCCTCTGCTTAGCAGAAAGATGTTTGTTTCTGTTGGCGCGATGCGTGAAGAAACCAGCTGGCTGCACCGACTCCGTTAGCGTCTCTCGAGTGAGCCATGATTCTGTGAAGCAAAGAACTTTACTCTGATGTCCCTCTGGAATGCTACCCTTGCTCGGATTTCATCAACCTTGTTGTCAAGAGACTGGCGAGAAGTATGCTAGGGAGTGGTGTGCGATGTGCCCGTCTCCGGAGTCTGACCAGAAGACCGCTTCGTTTCCCTCTTTTACGCCGTCTTTGTTTTGGGTCTTGCGTACTATTTGCGTACTATTGTTTGAACAGATGAACATGGTACCTTCAGGCATTTGGACATTTCTCCCAAGGATGAACCAGACTTTTGGAGGTCTACCATTTTTATCCTGAGGTCTTGGCTGATTTCTTTTGTTTTTCCCATGATGTAAAGCAAAGAGGCAGAGAGTTTGAAGGAAGGCCGTTAAAATACTTCCACAGGTACACCTCCAATTGACTCAAATGATATCAATTATAATGTGTCATTTCCAGAGATGTCAATTAGCATGTCATTTCCGGTCACAACTTGAAGACTTGGTTACGTGGTGCTGTGCGTTTTGTTGCTAACCTTACTTTGCTACCTAACAACTTTACAGTTTTTACTTTTTAATTACCATTTATATTTTTTGTTTTTCCCTCACTCAACTTTTTTTCATTCAACTTTTTCACTCCGGACGCTTTATCTGGACGTGGATCCTCAGGACCTCCAACAGCCGAAGCTAAATAGTAACATTAACATGATGCCTTCTAATGCAGTCGCTGTACTCATAATATACAGGAGAATGATTGCCTTACGGTGAGGATAGCTGTGTTGCAAGCCCAGCTTCAGACGCAATTGTTAGGCAAGGGTAATTTCAGTGTGGGAAAGGATGAAACAGCGTCTGTGCCACCAGTAAGTACAGATAGTAATATAAATTCCCTTGCACAGTCCCTGCAGCCGGACAACTTTCTTATGGCTTCTGGAAGGAAATGCTGTAGGAATGCTCAACCGATGTTGCTCATTCAGCCGACAGAAACGTTCAACCGGTTCTCCCCATAAAGCAGCGAGTTGGAGTCAGAGGCTGAGCCTTCTCTGGTCTCTACTCCTCCCGGTACGGGGTCTGAGACGCCGAAGCCTCCCACCATTAGCTCTGGCAAATTGAAACCCATAGTCATTGGCGACTCTATTACCCACAGTATTAGACTTTAAACGAACCAGCGATCATACACTGCTTACCAGGGGGCAGGGCTACCGACGTTCAGGCTAATTTAAAGATGGTGCTGGCTAAAGCTAAAACTGGCAAGTGTAGAGAGTATAGGGATATTGTTATCCACGTCGGCACCAACGATGTTAGGCTGAAACGGTCAGAGGTCACCAATCACATCATAGCTTCAGCGTGTAAATCAGATAGAAAGATGTGTCGGCATCGAGTAATTGTCTCTGGCCCCCTCCCAGTTAGGGGAGTGATGAGCTCTACAGCAGTCTCACAACTCAATCGCTGGTTGAAAACTGTTTTCTGCCCCTCCCAAAAGATAGAATGTGTAGATAATTGAACCTCTTTCTGGGACTCACCCACAAACAGGACCAAGCCTGGCCTGTTGAGGAGTGATGGACTCCATCCAGCTGGAGGGGTGCTCTCATCTTATCTACGAACATAGACAGGGCTCTAACTCCTCTAGCTCCACAATGGGCCAGGCAGCAGGCTGTTAGCCAGCCAGTTTAGTGGAGTCTGCCACTAGCACAGTCAGTGTAGTCAGCTCAGCTATCCCCATTGAGACTGTGTCTGTGCCTAGGTTGGGCAAAACTAAAAATGGCGGTGTTCACCTTAGCAATCTCACTGGAATAAAAACCTCCATTCCTGCCATTATTGAAAGAGATGGTGATACCTCACATCTTAAAATAGGGCTACTTAATGTTAGATCCCTCACTTCCAAGGCAGTTATGGTCAATGAACTAATCACTGATCATAATCTTGATATCATTGGCCTGGCTAAAACATGGCCTAAGCCTGATGAATTTAATGTGTTAAATGAGGCCTCTCCTCCTGGTTACACTAGTGACCATATCCCCCGCACATCCCGCAAAGGTCGGAGGTGTTGCTAACATTTATGATAGCAAATTTCAATTTGCAAAAAAAAGTCAGAATCTATGCAACCTACTCAATCCCTTTTTATAGCTACTGTTTACAGGCCTCCTGGGCCATATACAGTGTCATGACGTGGCCCTTTCTGGGTATAGAGTGTGGCATCCCCTCTCTCTACCTCCTACACCCAGGTTCTGTTATCTCAAGCAGTAAATTCCTGGAGGAGTCTCTCTCCTCCTGGCCATGCAGTATAGAGCGAGTTTCACAGTAGAACAAAGGAACTTCTTGTACATCACAGAAATTGAGAACTGAACAATATCCATGTTTTGGAGAATGTATAAATGGTCGGTGGTGAAGCCAGCTACGACCCGGTCCGTTTTGTTTCATGTTTGTGACCTCATGAAAGACAATACAGCCACATTACCATAACTCTGTTTATACAGGTGCCTCCATTATGAGGTTTGTGTCTAATTATTGTAAAAAATGAATGTGTAAAGATGTGAAATTATGTTATATTGTGAGAGAATTTTATTCCCTTTAAAATTTAACTAATTCATTGGCCCGTCCCCATGAGCACAGACAAGATCTGGCTCATGGGACTACCCTTTTCTACTGTTACAAATAAAAACCCCACCTGAAGAAATCCTTTTCAGACCATGCGTACCTCGGTCAGCTGAGGAGGACTATCGGACCACCATTGTATTACGTTTGCAATCGCAACAAATAATCTGCAAAGTCCCCAACCAAGGATCCTCAAAAGTCGTGCTATAAATTCTCTGACAACCCAAAGATTGCTAGATGCCCTTCCAGACTCCCTCCGCCTACCCAAGGACGTCAGAGTACAAAAATCAGTTAACCACCTAACCGAGGAACTCAATTTAACCTTGCGCAATACCCAAGATGCAGTCATATTCTCTCACAGCAGTTGGGTTTACATCGTTGAGTGTGTAAAGTTATAACCACAAAGTAGTATTAAAATCAGTGATGTGAAGCGAGATGGCCCTTAAAACACATTCTCACATACACACAGTAAAACTGTATCTTTCTGATAATGTAACAATGTCTGGGACATGTGGTGGGATAGATTATTCCAATTTACATCAGCAGCAGCTGCTGGAACGCTCCAAAGCGTTAAGTTAGTCATATGATGTAGGCAATAGGGTGTCTGTGACTGGCAATGTGTGATATACAAGATATCTAGGCCTTTCTGTTCAACATTTCAGCAGTTGACAAGATTAATTTAATCACAGAAAATCGTCAAGTGGCGGGCAGAGCGAAAGCCCTTAGGCGGCACATTCCTCTGTGATAAAGACCCTCTCAGCATCCCAAATGGCACCCTATTTCCTACATAGTGCACTAATTTTGACCCGAGCACTATGGGCCCTGAATCAAAGTAGTGCATTAAATCGGGAACAGGTGTCATTTGGGACGTAAGGAAACAGAAAGTGTTTCTGTACTGACACAGCTTTCTCTCCTTCTGAGCATTTAACAGTTAAAACACATAAGTGAGTGAATACAGTGAGATATTGTGTACTATAGGAACCAAGAGCACTGGGTGGTTGTTAAGCATGAGAACTTTTGATTGTATGGCAGGTGTTGATTGAATATGAAAGTAAAGTGTCTTCAAACAAGAGTCAACTCTGTTCAAAACGTATTCAGTTGTCTGAAACCTGAATAGATCATTATTGCCAACAAGATGTACCTACAGTGCATTCGGAATGTATTCAGACCCCATTTGTAAACGTTACAGCCTTATTCTAAAATTGATTTTAAAAAATGTTTTCCTCTTCAACCCACACACCCCATAATGACAGAGCAAAAACAGGTTATACATTTTTGCAAATGTATTGAAAATAAAAAACTGCTAAATCAAATTTACATAAGTATTCAGACCCTATACTCAGTACTTTGTTGAAGCACCTTTGGCAGTGATTACAGCCTCGAGCCTTCTTGGGTATGACGCTACAAGCTTGGCTATGGCTGGGCGATATGGCCAAAATCTCATATCCCAATATAGGTAATTTCATATCCCGGCAACGATACATATCACGATATGGCACAATTCCTGTAAATTGAATTACTAAATAGTTTATATAAAATGACCAAATGTAAAGGCCTATTTCGTATTACATTTTTAATTATACTCAACAAATAAAAGGAGGTGCTTACTCACATTTGATTATTTCTAGAACCTTTGCGTACATTTTTAAATAAGCATGTAACAAAATATTAAATATTAATGTATAAATCTAAAAAGGTAAATAGAAAACACTGCACCTGTAGTTGCAAACAAAATAAAAATAGGCCTAATATATATATAAATATATATACACACACACACATGCTTGCCCCCAATATATATACACTGCTCAAAAAAATAAAGGGAACACTAAAATAACACATCCTAGATCTGAATGAATGAAATATTCTTATTAAATACTTTTTTCTTTACATAGTTGAATGTACTGGCAACAAAATCACACAAAAATTATCAATGGAAATCAAATGTATCAACCCATGGAGGTCTTGATTTGGAGTCACACTCAAAATTAAAGTGGAAAACCACACTACAGGCTGATCCAACTTTGATGTAATGTCCTTAAAACAAGTCTAAATGAGGCTCAGTAGTGTGTGTGGCCTCCACATGCCTGTATGACCTCCCTACAACACCTGGGCATGTTCCTGATGAGGTGGCGGATGGTCTCCTGAGGGATCTCCTCCCAGACCTGGACTAAAGCATCCGCCAACTCCTGGACAGTCTGATGTCCCAGATGTGCTCATTTGGATTCAAGTCTGGGGAACTGGCGGGCCAGTCCATAGCATCAATGCCTTCCTCTTGCAGGAACTGCTGACACACTCCAGCCACATGAGGTCTAGCATTGTCTTGCATTAGGAGGAACCCAGGGCCAACCGCACCAGCATATGGTCTCACAAGGGGTCTGAGGATCTCATCTCGGTACCTAATGGCAGTCAGGCTACCTCTGGCGAGCACATGGAGGGTTGTGCAAAGAAATAGCACCCACACCATGACTGACCCACCGCCAAACCGGTCATGCTGGAGGATGTTGCAGGTAGCAGAACGTTCTCCACGGCATCTCCAGACTCTGTCACATGTGCTCAGTGTGAACCTGCTTTCATCTGTGAAGAGCACAGGGCGCCAGTGGCGAATTTGCCAATCTTGGTGTTCTCTGGCAAATGCCAAACGTCCTGCACGGTGTTGGGCTGTAAGCACAACCCCCACCTGTGGACGTCGGGCCCTCATACCACCCTCATGGAGTCTGTTTCTGACCGTTTGAGCAGACACATGCACATTTGAGGCCTGCTGGAGGTCATTTTGTAGGGCTCTGGCAGTGCTCCTCCTGCTCCTCCTTGCACAAAGGCGGAGGTAGCGGTCCTGCTGCTGGGTTGTTGCCCTCCTACGGCCTCCTCCACGTCTCCTGATGTACTGGCCTATCTCCTGGTAGCGCCTCCATGCTCTGGACACTACGCTGACAGACACAGCAAACCTTCTTGCCACAGCTCGCATTGATGTGCCATCCTGGATGAGCTGCACTACCTGAGCCACTTGTGTGGGTTGTAGACTCCGTCTCATGTTACCACTAGAGTGAAAGCACCGCCAGCATTCAAAAGTGTCCAAAACATCAGCCAGGAAGCATAGGAACTAAGCAGTGGTCTGTGGTCACCACCTGCAGAACCACTCCTTTATTGGGGGTGTCTTGCTAATTGCCTATAATTTCCACAACAGCATGTGAAATGTATCGTCAATCAGTGTTGCTTCCTAAGTGGACAGTTTGATTTCACAGAAGTGTGATTGACTTGGAGATACATTGTGTTGTTTAAGTGTTCCCTTTATTTTTTGAGCAGTGTGTATATATATACAGTATATATATATACATATATATATTAATATGTGTCACATCAATTTGCATTTGGTACCTTGGGTCGAGTGTTAGCACCAACTCACGAAACCCCTGTTCCTTGACTGTGTAAATTGGGACCATGTCTTTGTAGATGTAAGTTGCAACGGCAGCTGTTATCGCCTTCAATCTTCGTGAATTTTTGCCACATGGTGTGCCATGTGCCTCTTGCTACTTCTGAGTCGGGGGTTTGTTTTGAGCACTCGATTGTACTTGGCCCCAGTGATGTACTGGGCCATACACACTACCCTTTGTAGTGCCTTGCGGTCAGAGGCCGAGCAGTTGCCACACCAGACAGTGATGCAACCAGTGTTACTTGCCTCGAAGCGAGCATAGAAGTGACTTAGTTTGTCTGGTCGGCTCATGTTACTGGGCAGCTCTCGGCTGTGCTCTCGATGGTGCAGCTGTTGAAACTTTTGAGGATCTGAAGACCCAAAATCTTTTCAGTCTCCTGAGGGAGAATAGGTTTTGTTGTGGCTTATTCACGACTGTCTTGGTGTGTTTGGACCATAATAGTTTGTTGTTGATGCATTCAACAAGGAACTTGAAGCTCTCAAACTGCTCCCCTACAGCCCCGTCAATGAGAATGATGCGTGCTCGGTCCTCCTTTTCTGTAGACAACAATGATCTACTTTGTCTTGATCACGTTGAGGGAGAGGTTGTTGTCCTGGCACCACACAGCCAGGTCTCTGACCTCCTCCCTATAGGCTATCTCGTTTTTGTAGGTGATCAGGCCTACCACTGTTGTGTCGTTGGCAAACTTAATGATGGTGTTGGAGTCATGCCTGGCCATGCAGTCATGAGCGAACAAGGAGTACAGGAGGGGACTGAGCACGCACCACTGAGGGGCCCCTGTGTTGAGGATCAGCATGGTGGATGTGTTGTTACCTACCCTTACCACCTGGGGGCCCGTCAGGAAGTCCAGGATCCAGTTGCAGAGGGAGGTGTTTAGTCCCAAGGTCCTTAGATTAGTGATCCAAGGGCGCTATGGTGTTGAACACTGAGCTGTAGTCAATGAATAGCATTCTCACATAGGTGTTCCTTTTGTCCAGGTGGGAAGGGCAATGTGAAGTGAAATAGAGATTGCATCATCTGTGGATATGTTAGGGCGGTACGCAAATTGGAGTAGGTCTAGGGTTTCTGGGATAATGGTGTTGATGTGTTGATGTGAGCCATGACCAGCCCTTCAAAGCACTTCACTGCTACAGATGTGAGTGCTACGGGTCGGAAGTCATTTAGGCAGGTTACCTTAGTGTTCTTGGGCACAGGAACTATGGTGGTCTGCTTGAAACATGTTTGTATTACAGACTCAGACAGGGAGAGGTTGAAAATGTCAGTGAAGAAAAGCTCGGAGTACACGACCTGGAAATCCATCTGGCCCCACAGCCTTGTGACCTGTTTAAAGGTCTTACTCACATCGGCTGCCGGGAGCATGATCACACAGTCATCCAGAACAGCTGCTGCTCTCATGCATGTTTCAGTGTTACTTGCCTCGAAGCGAGCATAGAAGTGACTTAGCTTGTCTGGTCGGCTCATGTTACTGGGCAGCTCTCGGCTGTGCTTCCCTTTGTAGTCTGTAATAGTTTGCAAGCCCTGCCACATCCGACGCGCGTCTGAGCCGTTGTAGTATGATTCGATCTTAGTCCTGTATTGACGCTTTGCCTGTTTGATGGTTCATCGGAGGGCATATGAGATTTCTTATGAGCTTAATTTCTTGTAAGTTAGAGTCCCGCTCCTTGAAAGAGGCAGCTCTACCCTTTAGCTCAGTGCAGATGTTGCCTGTAATCCATGGCTTCTGGTTGCGGTATGTACGTACAGTCACTGTAGGGATGACGTTATTGATGCAGTTGTTGATGAACCGAGTGACAGATGTGGTGTACTCCTCAATGCCATTGGAAGAATCCCGGAACATATTCCAGTCTGTGCTAGCAAAATAGTCTTGTAGCTTAGCATCTGCTTTATCTGACTACTTTTTTATTGACCGAATCATTGGTGCTTCCTGCTTAATTTTAGCTTGTAAGCAGGAATCAGGAGGATGGAATTATGGTCAGATTTGCCAAATGGAGGGTGAGGGAGAGCTTTGTACGCGTATCTGTGTGTGGAGTAAAGGTGGTCTAGAGTTTTTTTCTCCCTCTGGTTGCACATTTAAAATGCCGGTGGAAATTTTGTAAAACGGATTTAAGTTTCCCTGCATTAAAGTCCCCGGCCACTAGGAGCGCCGCCACTGGATGAGCGTTTTCCTTTTCTCATGGCTCATTGAGTGCAGCCTTAGTGACAGCATCGGTCTGTGGTGGTATGTAGACAGCTACGAAAAATACAGATGAAAACTCCCTAGGAAGATAGAGTATTTCATGATAAGCTGTAGACCACACTACCTCAGGTGAGCAAAACCTCGAGACTTTCTTAAATATCGTGAACCAGCTGTTGTTTACGAACATACATAGACCCCCACCCTTTGTCTTACCAGAGGCTGCTGTTCTATCCTGCCGATACAGTGTAAAACCCTATGATGTTCATGTCGTCGTTCGGCCACAACTCGGTGAAACATAAGATGTTACAGTTTTTAATGTCCCGTTGGAAGTTGCTCGTAGGTCATCGATTTTATTTTCCAATAATTACTTTTGCCAATAGAACAGACGGCAGTGGGGTTTTACTCACTCGCCTATGAATTCTCAGTTGGTACATCCTTCACGTCGGAGTCGTTGGACTCATGAAAGGAAAAAGCTACTACCAGTTGGTGGTGAGTAATCGCTGTTCTGATGTCCAGAAGTTATTTTCGGTCATAAGAGATGGTAGCAGCAACATTATGTACAGAATAAGTAAAGAAATAAGTTACAAACAATGCTAAAAAACAAACAAAATAACACAGTTGGTTAGGAGCACGTAAAACGTCAGCCTCTCCGGCGCCATTCTACAACGACATGCACATGCATCATGTCCAAACTCTGTACTTTGCTCCGTTCATCTTTCCCTCAATCCTGACTAATCTCCCAGTCCCTGCCGCTGAAAAACATCCCCACGGCATGATGCTGCCACCACCATGCTTCACCGTAGGGATGGTGCCAGGTTTCCTCCAGACGTGACGCTTGGAATTCAGGACAAAGAGTTTAATCTTGGTTTCATCACACCAAAGAATCTTGTTTCTCATGGTCTGAGAGTTATTTAGGTGCCTTTTGGCAAACTGCAATCGGGCTGTCATGTGCCTTTACTGAGGAGTGGCTTCTGTCTGGCTCAAAGGTCTGAATGGTGGTGCTGCAGAGATGGTTGTCCTTCTGGAAGGTTCTCCCATCTACACAGAGGAACTCTGGAGCTCTGTCAGAGTGACCATCGGGTTCTTGGTCACCTCACTGACCAAGGCCCTTCTCACCTGGTTGCTCAGTTTGGTCGGGCGGCCAGCTCTAGGAAGAGTCTTGGTGGTTCTAAACTTCTTCCATGTAAGAATGATGTAGGCCACTGTGTTCTTGGGGACCTTCAATGCTGCAAAAATTGTTGGTACCCACCCCTAGATCTGTGCCTCGACACAATCCTGCCTCGGAGCTCTACGGACAATTCCTTCGACCTCATGACTTCGTTTTTGCTTTGTCATGCACTGTCAATTGCGGACAGGTGTGTGCCTTTCCAAATCATGTCCAAACAATTGAATTTACCGAAGGTGGACTCCAATCAAGTTGTAGAAACATCTCAAGGCCGATCAATGGAAACTGGATGTACATGAGCTCAATTTTGAGTCTCATAGCAAAGGGTCTGAATACTTATGTAAATAAGGTATTTCTGTTGTCTACTTTTAATACATTTGCAAACATTTCTAAAAACATGTTTTCGCTTTGTCATTATGTGGTATTGTGTGTAGATTGATGTGGAACATTTTTTATTAATTCATTCTGGAATAAGGCTGTTACGTAATAAAATGTAGAAAAGGGAAGGGTCTGAATACTTTCCAAATGCACTGTATAAATAAGTCTGATATCAGGTGCGTTTTGTGCACTACTACTGAAACCCAATATAAGGCTATTGGTGTCTGACACAGTGTGACCCTGATGACAGGCATGTTGTTAATCATTGTTTACAGAGATCACAGGTTAAAGGTCAGGGGTCAGACTCACCGCTGCTGCCGTTGCGGTTCTTGCGGTTGGCCTTGCTGCCCGTCAGCAGCATCTTCAAGCTGTTCCTAAACATGTTTACAGCAGCAGCAGATCGCCACGGCTACCACACAGAAACCTGAAGGAAACAAACAGAGAAAATAGAAGTCATGAAAAGGATTTCTCCAAGTCCTAGTCCCTGTACTCTTAACCTTGGTTCTGAGAGCTATAGACAGGGAGGTAGCTAAAGGCTTCTCTGTTCTCTATCTTCCTGTTATAATGACTCATCTTC
Source organism: Oncorhynchus mykiss (assembly GCF_013265735.2). NCBI lineage: Eukaryota > Metazoa > Chordata > Actinopteri > Salmoniformes > Salmonidae > Oncorhynchus > Oncorhynchus mykiss. The sequence continues at coordinate 53,279,717 of NC_048587.1, forward strand.
TGTCAATAGAAAAATGGTAATCGTACACTGCACTGCCAAGTGATTCCCTTCCTTAAGTCAGCTTTCTGTCTGTCTGGGTGAGAGAGCGAGAGAGACACTGAAGCAACAGGAGTCTAGCTACCTGAATGGCTGGTGATGATGTTACCAAGGGCAGGGGTTAGGAGTGGGAGAACAACAGCTAGGTACATCACTGGGAGTGTACAGTACTGTACGTAGGAGGAGAGCTCAGGGGAGCTGACACTGAGGATATGTAGCATAGCAGGTATTGACCAAAAAAATCAGCATTATACACAATAGCAGGGAGAGGTCAGTATATCAGAATTATACACAATAGCAGGGAGAGGCCAGTATATCAGAATTATACACAATAGCTGGTGATAAGATCAAAATATTAAATCTTAAATCCTCCAAGTCTTTCTCTCTCTCTCCATCACTATCCCTGTCTCTCTCCCTCTCTCAATCCCTTGTTCAACCTAGAATGACTCAGCAGCACACAGTCAGGCTCTGGGGGGGGGGGGGGGAGAGAGAGAGAGACTGTACTCCTTATGGACTCAAATGGGAAATAAATACAAGAAAATAAAAGTTTTCCCAAACACAGTGTCTAAACTCGTGTCCAAACACCCACCATGCCCTAGACCTTCTGTCTGAGGACCAACTAGGTTCACCCAGCCACATAATAATACACACAGGCACAAAACGACCTGCGAACACAGCAGGAAAGGGTGGCCACAGCACTGACGGGAGTGATTGAAAAAGCTTCTTCTACTTTCCCCAAAGCACAAGTGGTTATCTCCACCCTGCTACCACGAAAAGACTTCCACACTGCTACCATACAACGGGTGAACGCAAGTATTTCCTGTGCCTCAAAACCAAATGTTTAACTGGCCCACCACACCACGCTGGACGTGAACAGCCTTTACGACCAGGTCCACCTATACAAGGCAGCAGTGCCCACCTTCGGTAAGACCCTAAAGGACATCGCCCTCAACCGCAGCCCCAACACCTCACACAAGAGAAACAGATCAATAGACACCTCACCCAGACCAGTGAGACACTCTCCCAGACCTGTGGAACACAAAGCCTTCACTACCTTATCCTGGAATATCCAAGGCCTGAGGTAATCTGCCTTTGGTCTAAAGAGCAGGAACCTGGACTTAATCAAAGAAATACAGACATTGTCATCCTACATGAAAAATGGTATAGAGGAGATTAACCCACTGGTTGCCCTCTAGGTTACAGAGAGCTGGTAGTCCCATCCACCAAACTACCAGGGGTGAAAAAGGGAGGGGACTTGGTACAGAGCAGACCTAACTCACTCTATTAAATATAATCAAAACAGGAACACTTTACATTTGGTTTGAAATTCAAAAGGAAATGATCTCAACAGAGACAAATGTCCTCCTGTGTGCTACCTATATCCCCCCAATAGAAACCCCATACCTTAATGAAGACAGTTTCTACATCCTGGAGGGGGAAATCAATCCTTTCCAGGCCCAGGGACATGTACTAGTCTGTGGCGACCTAAATGCCAGAACTGGACAAGAACCTGACACCCTCAGCACATAGGGGGACAAACACCTACCTGGGGGTGACAGCATTCCCTCCCCATATGCCCCCCTAGGCACAACTACGCCAACAATCACCAAAAACAGGTCAAAACTCCTGCAGCTCTGTCGCACGCTGGGTATGTACATAGTCAATGTTAGGCTTCGAGGGGACTCCTATGTTAGGTAAACTTACAGCTCATCTCTTGGCAGTTGTTCTGTAGACTACTTTATCATTAACCTCAACCCAGAGTCTCTTAGAGTGTTCAGAGTCAGTCCACTGACACCCCTATCAGATCACAGCAAAATAACTTCTACATGAACAGAGCAATACTCAACCTTGAGCCATCAAAGCCAAATGAACTGAACAATATTAAGAAACGCTATAGACGGAAGGAAAGTAGTTTGGAAACCTACCAAAAAACAATTAGGCAACAACAAATTCAAACCTCTTTAGACAACTTCCTGGACAAAATTTCCACAGTAATAGTGGAGGTGTAAACTTGGCAGTAGAAAACCTAAACAGTATATTTTACCTCTCAGCTTCCCTATCAAATCTAAATATTTCAAAGAGAAAACATAACAAAATCAACAATGATGAAGAATGCAAAAACCTAAGAAAGAAATTGAGAAACCTATCCAACCAAAAACATAGAAACCCAGAAAACCTGAGCCTATGCCTTCACTATGGTGAATCCCTAAAACAATACACTACAGAAAACCTGAGTCTACGCCTTCACTATGGTGAATCCCTAAAACAATACAGAAATACACTACGGAAAAAGAAGGAACAGCATGTCAGAAATGAGCTCAATGTAATTGAAGATTCGATAGACTCTAACCACTTCTGGGAAAACTGGAAAACACAAAACAAACAAGAACACGAAGAGTTTCTATCCAAAACGGAGATGAATGGGTAAACCACTTCTCCAATCTTTCTGGCTCTATAACAAATAAAAAAGAGCAAAAATGTATACATGATCAAATACAAATCTTAAAATCAAATGTTAAAGACTTCCAGAACCCACTGGATTCTGCAATTACATTTAATCATCTACAGGACAAAATAAAAACCCTCCAAACCAAAAAGGCCTCATTCAATGAAATTATAAAATATACAGACCACAAATTCCAATTGGCTAAACTTAAACCCTTTAACATCATCCTTGGCTCTGACATCTGTTAGGGAATAATCAGAATTGGTGGGTAACATTGGTAAGATGTTTTATATTCATCATATGTTTGTAAGTTACTTCTCATCAAGAATGTTATTTTTGTATAATACTGTGGCAGGGTTGCAGTTATCTGTTCTATGTCAAGACTAAGTTGCATGGGCCGCAGAGAGGGGAGAGGTCAAAGTGTCATCATGTGTAAACATATCTTTTGCTCCACTGTGTCTGTGTACCAGCCAGTCCCTACTTTTCCCATCGGGAAAAGGAGGATGGCAGTGTCTGGAATCATTCTATCCTCTCCGTGAGCTTGTCCAGGATTGGTTGTATTTAGAGTTGGTTGTATCTAAATGACAATTTGATATATGCCTGTTGATATGGAGGATTGGTTTATGTTTCTGGGTTTGAGTAAGGAGACAAAGCTGAACGATTTATTATGTCTATGCTGTCTTACTATGTGTGTTCTTTGCTATTAAAGGATCTCAGTTGCAATGTAGGGGGGCTCTCGGAGAATTCATTGATAGACACTGAATTGTCTGAGAGTCACAGGGTTGTGATAGAGCTCATATAATTAAAGATGGACTTTGATAACTAACTCTGATTTGTGTTGTGGTTTGCTCCCATGATTTGGTAAATAGAGGAAATTTCCACGACACATCTTCCCCAATATTTGGAACCAAGGACTGATCACCCAAATCCAAAAGTGGAGACACATTGGACCCCAATAAATACCGTGGGATATGCGTCAACAGCAACCATGAGAAAATCTTCTGCATTAACAGCAGACTCGTACATTTCCTCAGTGAAAACAATGTACTGAGCAGATGTCAAATTGGCTTTTTACCAAATTACAATACGACAAACCACGTATTCACCCTGCACACCGAAATTGAAGAACAAACAAATGAAAAAAAAGTCAGTCTTTATCATGCTTTGTTGATTTCAAAAAAGCTTTTGACTCAATTTGGCATGCGGGTCTGTGATACAAATTGATGGAAAGTGGTGTTGGGGAAAAAACATACGACATTATAAAATCCATGTACACAAACAACAAGTGTGCAGTTAAAATTGGCAAAAAACACACATTTCTTTCCACAGGGCCGTGGGGGGAGACAGAGATGCAGTTTAATCCCCACACACTTCAACATATATATCAAGGAATTGGCGAGGGCACTAGAAGAGTCTGCACCCTACAAGAATCTGAAGTCAAATGTCTATGATCTGGAGCTGGAGCTACTGTCCCAAACCAAGGAGGGCCTACAGCAGCACTTAGATCTTCTGCACAGATTCTGTCAGACCTGGGCCCTGACAGAGCTGGGCCCTGACAGACCTGGGCCCTGACAGACCTGGGCCCTGACAGTAAATCGCAGTGAGACAAAAAATAATAGGGTTCCAAAAAATGTCCAGTTGCCAGGACCACGAATACAAATTCCACCTAGACACCGTTGCCATAGAGCACACAAAAAACGATACATACCTCGGCCTAAACATCAGCGCCACAGGTAACTTCCACAAAGCTGTGAACGATCTGAGAGTCAATGCAAGGTCTTTCTATGCCATCAAAAGGAAGATAACATTTGACATACCAATTAGGATCTGGCAAAAAATACTTGAATCAGTTATAGAACCCATTGCCCTTTATGGTTGTGAGATCTGGGATGCGTTCACCAACCAAGCATTCACAAAATGGGAAAAACACCAAATTGAGACTTTGTATGCAGAATTCTGCAAAAATGTCCTCAGTATACAACGTAAAACACCAAATAATGCATTCAGAGCATAATTAGACCAATACCAGCTAATTATCAAAATCCAGAAAAGAGCCGTTAAATTCTACAACAACCTGAAAGGAAGCGATTCCTTTCAGGTTGTTGTAGAAGACAGAATACCTGACCACTGTGACTGACAAAAACTTAAGGAAAGCATTGAATATGTACAAACTCAGTGAGCATTGCTATTGAGAAAGGCCATTCGCCTACACTGTGAATGCTTAAATAATGTATTCAATATAGACAAGAAAAATACAATAATTTGTTTGTTATTAGTTTAAGCGTTGTCTATTGTTGTGACCTAGATGAAGATCAGATAAAATGTTATGACCAATTTATGCAGAAATCCAGGTATTTCCAAAGGGTTCACAAACTTTTTCTTGCCACTGTATGTTCATTAGTTTTCCCTTTTGTACTTTAACCATTTGCACATCATTACAACACTGTATACTGTATACTGTACACACATAATATGACATTTGAAATGCCTTTATTATTTTGGAACTTTTCTGAGTGTAATGTTTCCTTTACAATTTTTTATGTTAATTTCACTTTTGTTTACTATCTATTTCTATTTCTTTGGCAATGTAAACATACAGTGCCTTGCGAAAGTATTTGGCCCCCTTGAACTTTGCGACCTTTTGCCACATTTCAGGCTTCAAACATAAAGATATAAAACTGTATTTTTTTGTGAAGAATCAACAACAATCATGAAGTGGAACGACATTTATTGGATATTTCAAACTTTTTTAACAAATCAAAAACTGAAAAATTGGGCGTGCAAAATTATTCAGCCCCTTTACTTTCAGTGCAGAAAACTCTCTCCAGAAGTTCAGTGAGGATCTCTGAATGATCCAATGTTGACCTAAATGACTAATGATGATAAATACAATCCACCTGTGTGTAATCAAGTCTCCGTATAAATGCACCTGCACTGTGATAGTCTCAGAGGTCCGTTAAAAGCGCAGAGAGCATCATGAAGAACAAGGAACACACCAGGCAGGTCTGAGATACTGTTGTGAAGAAGTTTAAAGCCGGATTTGGATACAAAAAGATTTCCCAAGCTTTAAACATCCCAAGGAGCACTATCCATAAAAAGTGTTGTTTAAAGTTTGCCACAAGCCACCTGGGAAACACACCAAACATGTGGAAGAAGGTGCTCTGGTCAGATGAAACCAAAATTGAACTTTTTGGCAACAATGCAAAACGTTATGTTTGGCGTAAAAGCAACACAGCTCATCACCCTGAACACATCATCCCCACTGTCAAACATGGTGGTGGCAGCATCATGGTTTGGGCCTGCTTTTCTTCTGCAGGGACAGGGAAGATGGTTAAAATTGATGGGAAGATGGATGGAGCCAAATACAGGACCATTCTGGAAGAAAACCTGATGGAGTCTGCAAAAGACCTGAGACTGGGACGGAGATTTGTCTTCTAACAAGACAATGATCCAAAACATAAAGCAAAATCTACAATGGAATGGTTCAAAAATAAACATATCCAGGTGTTAGAATGGCCAAGTCAAAGTCCAGACCTGAATCCAATCGAGAATCTGTGGAAAGAACTGAAAACTGCTGTTCACAAATGCTCTCCATCCAACCTCACTGAGCTCGAGCTGTTTTGCAAGGAGGAATGGGAAAAAATGTCAGTCTCTCAATGTGCAAAACTGATAGAGACATACCCCAAGCGACTTACAGCTGTAATCGCAGCAAAAGGTGGCGCTACAAAGTATTAACTTAAGGGGGCTGAATAATTTTGCACGCCCAATTTTTCAGTTTTTGATTTGTTAAAAACGTTTGAAATATCCAATAAATGTCGTTCCACTTCATGATTGTGTCCCACTTGTTGTTGATTCTTCACAAAAAAATACAGTTTTATATCTTTATGTTTGAAGCCTGAAATGTGGCAAAAGGTCGCAAAGTTCAAGGGGGCCGAATACTTTCGCAAGGCACTGTATGTTTCCCATGCCAATAAAGCCCTTACCTTGAAATTGACAGAGAGAGAGAGAGAGAGAGAGAGAGAGAAATACAGAAAGATACAAAGACAGAGAAAGTCAGAGAGAGATAGAGAGACAGAGACAGAGAGAGGGGAGAGGTACAAAGAGAGAGACACACAGAGACAGAGAGAGACACACAGAGACAGAAAGAGAGGGGGGGGGGGGTACAAAGAGAGACAGAAAGATACTGAGATGCAGGGTGGGAGAGGGGGACGGTGTACAAAGAGAGAGAGAAAGAGAGAGAGAGACAGAGAGACACAGAAAGCTACAGAGAGAGACAGTGAGAGAGAGAGAGAGAGAGAAAGAGAGAAAGAGAGAGAGAGAGAGAGATACAGAGAGCTACAAAGAGAGACAGAAAGAGAGCGACAGAGAGCTACAGAGAGATGGAGATAGAGAGGTGAGAGGTACAAAGAGAGAGAGACAGAGCGATACAGGGAGAGCGGTACAAAGAGAGAGAGAAGGGAGGGAGAGATACAAAGAGAGAGACACCGAGAGACAGAGCGATACAGGGAGAGAGAGGTACAAAGAGAGAGAGAAGGGAGAGAGAGGTACAACGAGAGAGAGAAGGGAGAGAGGTACAACGAGAGAGAGAAGGGAGGGAGAGGTACAAAGAGAGAGAGAAGGGAGGGAGAGGTGCAAAGAGAGAGACAGAGACAGATGCAGTGAGGGAGAGGGGGAGAGGTACACAGAGTGAGGGAGAGGGGGGAAAGGTACACAGAGAGAGAGAGCGAGAGAGAATGAAAGAAAGAAAGAATGAGAGAAAGAACTGAACCAGCTCTCTGGGTCCAAACTAAAACAATCAAACGAGAGGAACATGAAAAGCTCTCAACTATCTCCCGTACCTCTCCCTCTCCTAAACCCTCTAGACACTGGGGCCTCCCACTACTTTCAGGAACATTCTGGTACAGAACATCTGCTCACTATGGGTAGACCCTTTTCTTACATGGCACAACATTATAAGATACTTCTGAAGAAAGGAGTGATGTGGGGGTTTGGGACTCCTCTGTGGCTTTGGTTTTCTAGGAAAACAGTTGGTTTTGGTTGTCTAGGAAATCATGGCTTTAAAGTGAAGTAATGCTGTCCTTCTCTCTGTGTCCTCACTGTCCTGTTTTTCATGTTATCCAACATCTATTATGTTTCCCAAAGAGTGGGCCCTGGTCAAAAGTAGCACACTATGTCGGGAATAGGGTGCCATTTGGGATGCATTCATAGTGGGACTGTGACTGAGGGCTCAATCACCTAACAGTCAGTAACAGTGGCAGTAAATGTCCCATCAATAAGCACATACCAGCACAGACCAAGGTTAGTGCTAGTGAAACATTCTCAATGTTACAAACACAATGGTTTATCTTGGGATATAGTTAACAGTGTAGAGAGCTGGTGATTTTATTCTCAAAGAAATTCCCTTGGCACCCCCACACACACACACACACACACACACACACATATATATATATATATATAAAGTTCGCGGACACCCCTCCAAATCAGTGGATTTGGCTATTTCAGCCACAACCGTTGCTGACAGGTGTATAAAATCGAGCACACCGCCATGCAATCTCCATAGACAAACATTGACAGGTAGAATGGCCTGACTTAAGAGCTCAGTGACTTTCAACGGAACACCGTAATAGGATGCCATCTTTCCAACAAGTCAGTTGGTCATATTTCTGCCCTGCTAGAGCTGAGCGCACACAAGCCTAAGATCACCATATGCAACACCAAGCGTCGACTGGAGTGGTGTAAAGCTCGCCTCCATTGGACTCTGTAGCAGTGGAAGCGCGTTCTCTTGAGGGATGAATCATGCTTAACCATCTGGAAGTTATACGGAATCTTTGTTTGGTGGATGCCAGGAGAACGCTACCTGCTCCAATGCATAGTGCCAACTGTAAAGTTTGGTGGAGGAGGAATAATGGTTTGGGGCTGTTTATCATGGTTCGGGCTAGGGTCCTTAGTTCCAGCAGACAATGGCATTCTAGATGATTCTGTGCTTCCAACTTTGTGGCAACAGTTTGGGTAAGGCCCTTTCCTGTTCCAGCATGACAATGCCCCCATGCACAAAGAGATGTCTGTACAGAACTGGTTTGTAGAGATCGGTGTGGAAGAACTTGACTGGCCTGCACAGAGCCCTGACCTCAACCCCATCGAAACGCCTTTGGGACGAATTGGAACACTGACTGTGTGCCAGGCCTAACCGCCCAACATCAGTGCCCGACCTCACTAATGCTCTTGTTGATGAATGGAAGCAAGTCCCTGCAGCAATGTTCCAACACCTAGTGGAAAACCTTCCCAGAAGAGTGGAGGCTGTTATAGCAGCAAAGGGGGGACCACCTCCATATGAATGCCCATGATTTTTTTATGAGATGTCTTTTCTAACTATGAATATTCTTCCAATCCTTTTATTTTCAAAGACTTCTCTTCCAAACTAAGACACACTTTATTTTCCATTTTCATTGCAGAATGCTGAAATCTGTCTACATGTATACCAGTCTTTTCATATTTACAGTCTAACCCAGACAGCATATTCCTAACCCCTCACCTTATTTACCATGCACAGTCTAACCCAGACAGCATATTCCTAACCCCTCACCTTATTTACCATGCACAGTCTAACCCAGACAGCATATTCTAAACCCCTCACCTTATTTACCATGCACAGTCTAACCCAGACAGCATATTCCTAACCCCTCACCTTATTTACCATGCACAGTCTAACCCAGACAGCATATTCCTAACCCCTCACCTTATTTACCATGCACAGTCTAACCCAGACAGCATATTCCAAACCCCTCACCTTATTTACCATGCACAGTCTAACCCAGACAGCATATTCCTAACCCCTCACCTTATTTACCATGCACAGTCTAACCCAGACAGCATATTCCTAAACGCTCACCTTATTTACCATGCACAGTCTAACCCAGACAGCATATTCCTAACCCCTCACCTTATTTACCATGCACAGTCTAACCCAGACAGCATATTCCAAACCCCTCACCTTATTTACCATGCACAGTCTAACCCAGACAGCATATTCCAAACCCCTCACCTTATTTACCATGCACAGTCTAGCCCAGACAGCATATTCCAAACCCCTCACCTTATTTACCATGCACAGTCTAACCCAGACAGCATATTCCAAACCCCTCACCTTATTTACCATGCACAGTCTAACCCAGACAGCATATTCCTAACCCCTCACCTTATTTACCATGCACAGTCTAACCCAGACAGCATATTCCTAAACGCTCACCTTATTTACCATGCACAGTCTAACCCATACAGCATATTCCTAACACCTCACCTTGTTTACCATGCACAGTCTAACCCAGACAGCATATTCCAAATCCCTCACCTTATTTACCATGCACAGTCTAACCCAGACAGCATATTCCTAACACCTCACCTTATTTACCATGCACAGTCTAACCCATACAGCATTTTCCAAACCCCTCACCTTATTTACCATGCACAGTCTAACCCAGACAGCATATTCCTAACACCTCACCTTATTTACCATGCACAGTCTAACCCAGACAGCATATTCCTAACACCTCACCTTGTTTACCAGCACAGTCTAACCCAGACAGCATATTCCTAATCCCTCACCTTATTTACCATGCACAGTCTAACCCAGACAGCATATTCCTAACCCCTCACCTTGTTTACCAGCACAGTCTAACCCAGACAGCATATTCCTAATCCCTCACCTTATTTACCATGCAGTCTAACCCAGACAGCATATTCCTAACACCTCACCTTATTTACCATGCACAGTCTAACCCAGACAGCATATTCCTAATCCCTCACCTTATTTACCATGCACAGTCTAACCCAGACAGCATATTCCAAACCCCTCACCTTATTTACCATGCACAGTCTAACCCAGACAGCATATTCCAAACCCCTCACCTTATTTACCATGCACAGTCTAACCCAGACAGCATATTCCTAACACCTCACCTTATTTACCATGCACAGTCTAACCCAGACAGCATATTCCTAACACCTCACCTTGTTTACCATGCACAGTCTAACCCAGACAGCATATTCCTAACCCCCCATATCCCTCACCATAACCAAGACTAAGAAGATAATTGTGGACTATAGGAAAAGAAGGACCGAGCACGCCCCCGTTCTCATCGACGGGGCTGTAATGGAGCAGGTTGAGAGCTTCAAGTTCCTTGGTGTCCACATCACCAACAAACTAGAATGGTCCAATCACACCAAGACAGTTGTGAAGAGGGCACGACAATGCCTATTCCACATCAGGAAACTAAAAAGATTTAGCATGGCTCTTTTTACGCTACTGCTACTCTCTGTTCATCATATATGCATAGTCACTTTAACCATATCTACATGTACATACTACCTCAATCAGTCTGACTAACTGGTGTCTGTACGTAGCCTCACTACTTTTGTAGCCTCGCTACTGTTATTTTTCACTGTATTTTTACTTTTGGTTTCATTCCTTTACTTACCTATTGTTCACCTAATACCTTTTTTGCACTATTGGTTAGAGCCTGTAAGTAAGCATTTCACTGTAAGGTATTCGGCGCACGTGACAAATAAACTTTGATTTGATTTGATGTTTTGTCTGAGTGGAGCAGACTTTATGACTGGAGGTCGACAACTGATGATAAAATGTTACCATTAGGATGTGATATTCAGATGTGATGTGTTATTACCACTGAACAAAAGGCCCTAAACTATGGATTTCACATGACTGAGAATACAGATATACATCTGTTGGTCACAGATACCTTATAAAAGGTAGGGGCGTGGATCAGAAAACCAGTCATTATCTGGTGTGACCATTTGCCTCATGCAGCTTGACACATCTCCTTCGCATGGAGTTGATCTGGCTGTTGACTGTGGCCTGTGGAATGTTGTCCCACTACTCTTCAATAGCTGTGCGAAGTTGCTGGATATTGGTGGGAACTGGAACACTGTCTTACACGTCGATCCAGAGCATCCCAAACATGCTGAATGGGTAACATGTTTGGTGAGTATGCAGGCCATGGAAAAACGGGGACATTTTCAGCTTCCGTGAATTGTGTACAGATCCTCGCGACATGGGGCCATGGATTGTCATGCTGAAACACGAGGTGATGGTGGCAGACGAATGGCACAACAATGGGCCTCAGGATCTCGTCACGGTATCTCTGTGCATTCAAATTGCCATCATTAAAATACAACTGTGTTTGTTGTCCGTAGCTTATGCCTGTCCAAACCATAACCCCACCACCACCATGGGGCACTCTGTTCACAACGTTGGCATCAGCAAACTGCTCATTCACATGACGCCATACACACTCTCTGCCATCTGCCCGGTACTGTTGAAACCAGGATTATTTATTTATTTTATTTAACCTTCATTTAAAGAGGGAGTCACATTAAGATTCAAAATATATTTCACAAGAGAGCCCTGTATACATTACAATAAACAGAATATTAAAACATCATGTGTATAAAGCAATACAATTCAGCACACAATAAACCAAAATAAACATATTTAATAAAAGCAATCACATTCAACTACATGGAGGTCCTCAATCAATAATTTTAACTGCCTGAGTGACACCAGCACATCTAACTGCAGTGAACTTTGCAGATTGTTCCACAAATGGCCATCGAACGAAGGTGATTATTTGCCCAATGAAGTTGATTACGATGCTGAACTGCAGTCAAGTCAAGACCATGGTGAGGATGACGAGCACGCAGACTAGTTTTCCTGAGACGGTTTCTGACAGTTTGTACAGAACTTCTTTGGTTGTGCAAACCAACAGTTTCATCAGCTGTCCGGATGGCTGGTCTCAGACCATCCCGCAGGTCAAGAAGCCGGATGTGGAGATTCTGGGCTAGCATGGTTACACGTGATCTGCGGTTGTATGTACTGCCAAATAATCTAAAAACGACATTGGAGGCGGTTTATGGTAGAGAAATTAACATTCAATTGTCTGGCAACAGCTCTGGTGGACATCCCTGCAGTCAGCATGTCAATTGCATGCTTCCTCAAAACTTGAGACATCTGTGGCATTGTGTTGTGTGACAAAACTGCGCCTTTTATTGCCCCCAGCGCAAGGTGCACCTTTGTATTGATCATGCTGTTTAATCAGCTTCTTAATATGCCACAACAGTCAGGTGGAATGATTATCTTGGCAAAGGAGAAATGCTCACTAAAAGAGATATAAACAAATTGAGAGAAACATTTGAGAGAAATTGGGGATAATTCATTTCAGCTCATGATACATGGGACCATCACTTTACACGTTGCGTTTATATTTTTGTTTAGTATAAGCTAACGTGATGATATCTTGTATATCTTGTGGTATATTTGAGGTCATTTTGGTTCGATGTGTGATGTTTCTTTGGTTGGATATGTGGGTGGGGCATTTGATTTGTGAGATGACTGACGATAGCTTGACTGGAATTTGTTTGTTAGTGTTTTACCCAAGCTGATTGATCTCAACCATCAATCATTCATTAAAATCACGCTAGCTATACATTCAAACAACCGTGCAGACATAACCTCATCAGTCAGTGTTAAGAATCTGTATTAAAGCTGACTGCAGAAACTACAAGTGTTAGCGCTGCCTCACTGTATCGCCTTCCATGCTGATAAGGCCAATTCCGTGAACAGACCTTTAAAAAGTTAAAATGTGTTGTTCTCCCAAAGCAAACTTCACTCTCCTTTAATGGCCTCATAATCAACCTTACTGTGTGATTAGATGTGCTATTCTATCTCTGCTCTCTAATCACTCACGGCTAGAGTCACTCAGTGAAGTCTTTGCTATAGAAACAACTAATTTAAAACCCTCCTTAATCACTACAGTCATTAGAACTGCTGGAGTCTGATACACCGGACAGGACAATAGCATCCTGCTAGGAGACAGAGAGATGTGGTTAAAGACCATATTCAGATGAAAGCAGAGGAAGTCCAACTTTACAATAAACACAGTGTTGTGGATATGTATTCTATACAATTTGCCTTTCTGAAATGTGAATTACTGTGGATACTGAAATGTGAATAACTGTGGATACTGTAGATACTGAAATGTGGATTACTGTAGATACTGAAATGTGGATAACTGTGGATACTGAAATGTGAATAACTGTGGATACTGTAGATACTGAAATGTGGATTACTGTGGATACGGAAATGTGAATAACTGTGGATACTGTAGATACTGAAATGTGGATTACTGTAGATACTGAAATGTGGATAACTGTGGATATTGAAATGTGAATAACTGTAGATACTGAAATGTGGATAACTGTGGATATTGAAATGTGGATTACTGTAGATACTAAATTGTGGATTGCTGTGGCTACTGACATGTGGAATACTGTAGATAATGAAATGTGGATTTTTTATTTCACCTTTATTTAAACAGTTAGGCCAGTTGAGAACATCTACGACGTGGCCAAGAAAGAGCAAAGCAGCGTGACAAAAACAACACAGAGTTACACATAAACAAACATACAATCAATAACACAAAAGAAAAGAAAAATAGAAAAATCTATGTACAGTGTGTGCAATTGTAAAAGAGTAGGGAAGTAGGCAATAAATAGGCCCTAGAGGCAAAAATAATTAAAATGTAGCATTAATACTGGAGTGACAGATGTGCAGATGATGAATGTGCAAGTAGAGATACTGGGGTGCTAAAGAGAAAGAGGGTATGTAATAATATGGGGATGAGGTAGTGGAGTATACAGATTGGCTGTGTTCAGGTACAGTGATCGGTAAGCTGCTCAGACAGCTGATGCTTAAAGTTAGAGAGGGAGATATGGCTCCAACTTCAGAGATTTTTGCAATTTGTTCCAGTCATTGGCAGCAGAGAACTGGAAGGAAAGGCAGCCAAAGGAGATGTTGGCTTTAGGGATAACCAGTGAAACAAACCTGCTGGAGCGCGTGCTATGGGTGGGTGTTGCTATGGTGACCCGTGAGCTGAGATAAGGCGGGGCTTTACCTAGCAAAAACTTATAGATGACCTGGAGCCAGTGGGTTTGTCGACGGATATGTAGTGAGGGCCAGCCAACGAAAGGGTACAGGTCGCAGTGGTGGGTAGTATATGGGGATTTGGTGATAAAACGGATGGCACTGTGATAGACTACATCCAGTTTGCTGAGTAGAATGTTGGAGGCTATTTTGTAGATGAACATTCGGATAGTCAGTTTTGTGAGGATATGTTTGGGGGCATGAGTGAAGGAGGCTTTGTTGTGAAATCGGAAGCCGATTCTAGATTTCATTTTGGATTGGAGATGCTTAATGTGAGTCTGGAAGGAGAGTTTACAGTCTAACCAGACACCTAGGTATTTGTAGTTGTCCACATATTATAGGTCAGTACCGTCCAGAGTAGTGATGCTAGTCGGGTGGGAGGATGCGGGCAGCAATCGGTTGAAGAGCATGCATTTAGTTTTACAAGAATTTAAAAGCAGTTGGATGCCACGAAGGAGTGTTGTGTGGCGTTGAAGCTTGTTTGGAGGTTTGTTAGCGCAGTGCCCAAAGAAGGGCCAGAAGTATACAGAATGGTGTCATCTGCGTAGAGGTGGATCAGAGAATCACCAGCAGCAAGAGCGACATCATTGATATATACAGAGAAAAGAATCGGCCTGAGAATTGAACACTGTGGCACCCCCATAGAGACTGACAGAGGTCCGGACAACAGTCACTCCGATTTGACACACTGAACTCTATCTGAGAAGTAGTTGGTGAACCAAGCGAGGCAGTCATTTGAGAAGCCAAGGCTGTTGAGTGTGCCGATAAGAATGCGGTGATTGACAGAGCCTTGGCCAGGTTGATGAAGATGGCTGCACAGCACTGTCTTTTATCGATGGTGGTTATGATATCGTTTAGGACCGTTGAGCATGGCTGAGGTCCACCCATGACCAGCTCAGAAACCAGATTGCATAGTGGAGAAGGTACTATTCAAAATGTACTTCAAAATGTACTTCAGAAGGTACTAGATTCAAAATGGTTGCTGATCTGTTAATTAACTTGGATTTCGAAGATTTTAGAATGGCAGGTTGGATATAGGTCTATAACAGTTTGGCTCTAGAGTGTCTCCCCCTTCGAAGAGGGGGATGACCATGGCAGCTTTCCAATCTTTGGGGATCTCAGGCAATGCAAAAGAGAGATTGAATAGGCTAGAAATAGGGGTTCAACAATTTCAGTGGATAATTTTAGAAAGAGAGGGTCCAGATTGTCTAGCCCAGCTGATTTGTAGGGTTTGAGATTTTGCAGTTCGTTCAGAACATCAGTTGTCTGGATTTGGGTGAAGGATAAGCGGGGGGGGGGGGGGTTGGAAAGTTGCTGCAGGGGGTGCTGAGATGTAGGCCAGGGTAGGGGTTGCCAGGTGGAAAGCATGGCCAGCTTATTGAAATGATCAATTATCATAGACTTATCGGTGGTGACCGTGTTTCCTATCCTCAGTGCAGTGGGCAGCTGTGAGGAGGTTTCATATTCTCCATGGACTTTACAGTGTCCCAAAACTTTTTGGAATTAGTGCTACAGGAGGAAGAATTCTGTTTGAAAAAGCTAGCCTTTGCTTTCCTAACTGACTGAGTATATTGGTTCCCCGAAAATGTGCATATCGCGGGGGCTATTCGATGCTAATGCAGAACGCCACAGGATGTTTTTGTGCTGGTCAAGGGCAGTCAAGTCTGGGGTGAACCAAGGGCTCAGTTCTACATTTTTGAATGGGGCATGCTTACCTAAGATGGTGAGGAAAGACATTTTGAAGAGCAACCAGGCATCATCTACTGACGGGATGAGGTCAATATCCTTCCAGGATACCCAGGCCAGGTTGATTAGAAAGGACTGCTCGCTGAAGTGATTTAGGGAGCATTTGACAGTGGTGAGGGATGGTGGTTTGACTGCGGACCCAGTACGAACGCAGGCAATAAGGCAGTGATCGCTGATATCCTGGTTTAGACAGCAGATGTGTATTTAGAGGGCAGGTTGGCCAGGATGATATCTAAGAGGGTGTCCAAGGTTATGAATTTAGGGTTGTACCTGGTAGGTTCCTTGATGATTTGTATGAGATTGATGGCATCTATCTTAGATTGTAGGACGGCCTGGGTGTTAAACATGTCCCAGTTTAGGTCACCTAACAGTACAAATTCTGAAGATAAATCGGGGGCAATCAATTGACATATGGTGTCCAGGGAACAACTGGGGGCCGAGGGGGGTCTATAACAAGCGCCAACGGTGAGAGACTTGTTTCTGGAAAGGTGGATTTTTAAAAGTAGAAGCTCAAATTGTTTGGGCACAGACCTGGATAGTATGACAGAACTCTGCAGACTATCGCTGCAGTAGATTGCAACTCCGCCCCCTTTGGCAGTTCTATCTTGTCAGAAAATGTTATAGTTAGGGATGGAAATTTGAGGATTTTTGGTGGCCTTCCTAAACCAGGATTCAGACTCGACTAGAACATCCGGGTTGGCGGAGTGTGCTAAAGCAGTGAATAAAACAAACTTATGGAGGGGGCTTTAATTGTTAACATGCATAAAACCAATGCTTTTACGGTTACAGAGGTCAACAAATGAGAGCGCCTGGGGAGTGATGCTGGGGGCTGCAGGGCCTGGGTTAACCTCTAAATCACCAGAAGAACAAAGGAGGAGATGGGATAAGAGTACGGCTAAAAGCTAAAAGAACTGGTCATCTAGTGCGTTCGGAACAGAGAGTAAAGGGAGCAGGTTTCTGGGTGCGGAAGAACAGATTCAAGGCATAATGTACAGACAAGGGTATGGTAGGATGTGATTACACTGGAGGTAAACCTAGGCATTGCGTGACAATGAGAGATTTTGTCTCTAGAGGCACCATTTTAGCTAGGTGCGGTCACCGCATGTGTGGGGGTTGGAACATAAGGGCATATAAAGCATATTTAGCAGGGATGGAGGCTCTACGGTGAAATTAGACAAAAATTACTAACAAAAACAGCAATAGACAAGGCATATTGACATTAGGAATTACTGTGGTTTCTGAAATGTGGATTATTGTGGCTACTGAAATTAGGATTACTGTAGATACTGAAATGTGGATTACTGTGGCTACTAAAATGTGGATTACTGTGACTACTGAAATATGATTACTGTAGATACTGTGGATACTGAAATGAGGATTACTGTAGATACTGAAATGAGGATTACTGTAGATACTGAAATGTGGATTACTGTGGCTAGTAAAATGTGGATTACTGTGGCTACTGAAATGTGGATTACTGTAGATACTGTGAATACTGAAATGAGGATTACTCTAGATAATGAAATGTGGATTACTGTGGCTAATAAAATGTGGATTACCGTAGATACGGAAATGTGGCTTACTGTAGATACTGTGGATACTGAAATGTGGATTACCATAGCTACTGTAGATTCTGTGGATAGAGTACTAGCTAGGACAGCTACCATAGGGTTTAATAGCGGGAACCAGGTTAACAAGATTTCCCACCCAAACTGACAAGTGGTTGTCATTGAATTGTCATGGAATTTTGGATGATGGCTATTTGTTAGCCAAATGACCACGGTCTCCAGTATAACTGTTCGATTAAGCAAAAAACAACAATGAAAACAATTTTCTCCTCTCCTCCGCTCCGCTCCTGACTGCATGTGCTCCTGGGCATTGCTTAGGACTCAAATCAGAAATGTAATGTTCTGTTTAGCCAAGCTGAATGACTGCTACCTGGAGTTAGCAAGCATAACTTGCTGACATTTCTCTGTCAAATTACAGTGTGCCCTGTTTTTGGTAAGATATTGGGTGCATGTATATTTCTCAATTCCATTTCTTAATTCCATGGAGATTTCTTTATTCCATTCTGTTACTTTTTTAGATTTGTGTGTAGTGTTGTGTATTGTTAGATGCTACTGCACTGTTGGAGCTAGGAACACAAGCATTTCGCTACACCCACAATAACACTTATCAAGACAGCACTGATAGAGATGGCAGCTTCACTTCTAGTCCTTAGGAAACTGTGTAGTATTTTTTTTTTTATAATCATTTCTTACATTTTTAGCCCAGAAAACATTAAGTGTTATTACATAAAACTGGAATGAACTATTGGATATCAGATAGACGTCAACTTATCAGCACAACCAGCACTACGACCAGGAATACGACTTTCCCAAAGCAGATCCTTTCTCTGCACCTCAGAGGGAATTTGAACTGATTCCAGAGGCCGACCCAAAACAACGCCGCCGGAGGAGAAGGTGCCAGAGTGGTCTTCTAGAGAGGCTTCGGATGCGCACCCACTACCCAGCACTTCCAAGTATATTACTCGCTAATGTCCAGTCCCTAGTTAACAAAGTCGACAAAATCAGGGCAAGAGTTGTTTTCCAAAGAGATATCCAGGATTGTAACATACGGAAATATGGCTAGCTTGGGACATGCTGTCGGAGTAAGTACAGCCAACAGGATTTTCAGTGCATCAAACAGACAGGAATAAATATTTCTCCGGTAATAAGAAGGGCGAGGGTGCATGTCTCATGATTAACGACTCATGGTGTAATTGTGCCCGTGCTTAGGTCTATCCAACGCTGGTCTGACCAATTAGATTCCACGCTTCAAGATTGCTGCGATCACATGGACTGGGATATGTTCCGGGTAGCTTCAGAGAAACAGTGTAGTTATAACCTTTGTATGGCAATCAAACAAGCAAAGTGTCAGTATGGAGACAAAGCGGAGTAGCAAAATCAACAGCTCAAATACGAGACGTATGTGGCAGGGTCTACAGACAACCACGGATAACAAAAAGAAAACAAGCCCCGTCGGGGACATCGACGTCTTGCTCCCAGACAAGTTAAACAACTTCTTTGCGCGCTTTGAGGATAATACAGTGCCACCGACGCAGCCCTCTAACAAAGACTGTAGGCTCTCCTTCTCCATGGCAGCCATGAAGGTTTTAAATGATATCACTGAAGCCCTTGACAAAAAACAGCACTGTGTCTCACTTTTATTGATCTCTCTACGGGTTTTGATACAGTTGAACATGCTATACTAAAGCAGAGATTGTCTAGTGTAAGGTATTTTGGAGCATGCAGTTGCATGGTTTGCTAACTATCTGTCTGATAGAACTCAGTGCACTCAATTTGATGGGCTCATGTCTGTTAAATTGTCTGTCTGTAATGGTGTGCCCCAAGGCTCTGTACATGGTCTTCTCTTATTCACTATTTATATAAATAATTTAGACAAAAACGTCCAAATTGCGCAACTTCATTTTTATGCTGATGATACTGTTATTTACTGTTGTGCCTCGTCTCTTACAAAAGCTTTCCAGAACTTGAAAACTGCTTTTTATACTGTTCAACATACCTTGTGAAGCTTATACTCAATACTGACAAAACTAAACTAATGGTGTTTTCTAAAGCAAGAAATAGACCTCTGAACTTTTCACCTATTATTATTTGTCAGGGCAATGAGATTGAGACTGTAACCCCATATAAATATCTTGGAATTTTAATTGATGACGGCCTCTCTTAAATTGCATATTCAACAACTTACAGAAAAATTTAAGCTGAAATTGGGATTTCATTTTAGGAATAAGGCCTGTTTTTCTTTTGAAGCCAGAAGGAGGCGAGTATCAGCTACATTTATGCCTTTACTAGACTATGGGGATATTTTATATATGTATGCTTCCGCTCAGTGTTTGAGATCAATTGACACCCTTTACCATAGACCATTGAGATGTATTTTAAACTGCAAAAACCTTAAGCACCACTGCACTTTGTATACCAGGGTTGGCTGGCATTCTCTAATCAATCGTAGGCTCAGGCTCAGGCACTGGTATACTTTTATTTACAAATACATTTGGGGTTTACTACCTTTTTATTTGGCCATTTTTATTGTTCAGAAATGTGGTGGGTACTCTCTTCGTTCGATGGACTTTATCCTGCAAACTGTTCCAAACGTCCGAACTGAATAAGATAAAGGGCTTTTATGTACTCTGCGCCATCGTCTTGGAACACCTTACAAAATACTTTTAAACTGGAAGAACTTGTCCCGATTGGTATTTTTAAATCACTGATGAATGATCTTGAGACTGATTTCCTGACCTGTCAATGTTTTTAATTTGCTGTTTTGATTTTGTTATATCTTGTGAATTCTATGCTTTTTACTAGATTACTTGTAGTTTTTCATGATGTTTGTTGGTAATTTTTGTAATGACTTGGTGCTGCCTATCTTGGCCAGGACGCTCTTGAAAAATAGATTTTAAATCTCAATGAGCCCTTCCTGGTTAAATAAAGGTTAAATAAAAATAAATTGAAAAAATTTCCGACGTAGGTAAAACATTTAAACGTGTTAACCCTCGCAAGGCTGCCGGCCCAGACGGCATCCCTAGCCGCATGCGCAGACCAGCTGGCTGGTGTGGTTATGGACATATTCAATCAATCCCAATCCCAGTCTCCTGTCCCCACATTTCAAGGTGGCCACCATTGTTCCTGTTCCCAAGAAAGCCAAGGTAACTGAATTAAATTACTATCATCCCGTAGCACTCACTTCTGTCATCATGAAATGCTTTGAGACTACCCAGCTAGCAATGAGGAATCGACCCAGAAGCGGCCCTCTTCCGGGGGGCAGGAACTGATTGATTCGGCCAGGAATCGGGTGTCGGACTCTGCCCGAAATCAAAGCCAGATTCCCCCCAAAATTGGCCCGATTCAAATTTAAATAAATGTATACAAAATTACCCGATTTAGTAATTTTAAATATTACTATTATACATTCCATACAAACAAATTATTCCCATCCACAAAAAAACAAGAGGGAGGAAACACCATACACCTGGGTGACCATGTCAGCGTGCATGCGCCTAGCCCGCCACAGGAGTCGCTACAGCGCGATGGGACAAGGACATCCCGGACAGAAATCCCCTAACTTGGATGACTCTGGGCCAATTGTGTGTCGCCTTATGGGTCTCCTGGTCACTGCAGTTTGCACTGCGATGCAGTGTCTTAGACCGCTGTGCCACTCGGGAGGTTCCATCTACAAAGTTTTTAATGCTTATCAATTGCCTTGCACAAAGTATCAAAATACTAAAATACTGCAGCACTCTTAAATAATTTAATTTAAATGTTACTTTTATTTTTTGATTACAGAAACAATGAGGAAATATGGAGAAAAAAAATAAATGTTAATTATATAAAGTAGCCCATGTAAATCATCTGTCAGAGAGTAGCTCCAATCGGCCCAAGCCCCAAGTAATACATTTGGACCAGATAACTCACACCGGAATCAGCCCGAGGCCCAAGTAATATATACATTTGGTCCAGATAACTCACCCCGGAATCGGCCCGAGCTCCATCTCCGCAACCTAGCCATAAGTAAAACTGCCGAAGGCGGCCCAGACTCGGGCCACATGATGTCGGCCGAGTCTGACTCTCAGGCGAGTGCCCAGACTCTCAGCCGGAGTTGGCCCATATCCACTGTGCCAGCTGGGTAGTCAAGGATCATTTCACATCCACCCTACCTGTCACCCTAGACCCACTTCAATTTGGTTACTGCCCCAATAGGTCCACAGACAATGCAATCACCATCCCACTGCCATATCCCATCTGGACAAGAGGAATACCTATGTAAGGATGTTGTTCATTGACTTGAGGGGGCTGACAATGCACCGTTGTGGGGCCTCAGTGTTGAGGAACAGCGGAATGGAGATGTTGTTTCCTACCTTCACCACCTGGGGGGGGCCCGTCAGGAAGTCCAGGACCCAGTTGCACAGGGCGGGGCAAGGCGTTAGGGCTATATTGAATGTAGTTCCCAAATGTATCCAAGTGTTGCTTCTCTTTCCCTCTCACTTACTCTCTCTCTTTAACACTCCATCCTGTGTTAGTCCACTAGGGACTTGTTGTCATCGTATTAAGTTTCTAATCAATAACCTATACCGTATGTGTGTGTGTGTATCCTATGTTATCATTTATTTTGTTAGTAAATAAATAATAAAATCAATTTGTGTGGGAGGGAATGATTAGTAAGACTTGGGTTTGTGCAGATTCACGAGGTCTTTGATGAATTTCTCTATATGTAATTATTTGCGGAGAGTCACGTCATATTTTTAGATATACTGTAGGCCTACCGTAGGTGACATGAGTCTCACTAGCATTGAGTAATGTGCTGTTAAAAGTGGTGTAGGTCTTATTTATTTAACCTTTTTGGGATAGGGGGCAGCATTTTCACTTTTGGATGATTAGCGTGCCCAGAGTGAACTGCCTCCTACTCTGTCCCGGATATGCATATATATGCATATCATTAGTAGTATTGGATAGAAAGCACTCTAAAGTTTCTAAAACAGTTTGAATGATGTCTGTGAGTATAACATAACTTATATGGCAGGCGAAAACCTGAGAAATATTCAACCAGGAACTGGGACATCTGAGGTTTGTAGTTTTTCAAAGCTTGGCCTACCAAATACACATTGAGATATTGATGAGGTTGCACTTCCTAAGGCTTCCACTAGATGTCAACCGTCTTTAGAAACTGGTTTGAGGATTCTACTATAAAGGAGGGGCTCATGAGACCTCTAAGTCAGTGGTCTGGCAGAGAGCCTCGGTCTCATGACGTGCGCTCCCGACAGAGTTACCTCTTGTTCCAGTGCCTTATCCGAGTCTGCTGTTCCCACATGCTTCAAGAGGGCCACCATTGTTCCTGTTCCCAAGAAAGATAAGGTAACTGAGCTAAATGACTACCGCCCCGTAGCACTCACTTCTGTCATCATGAAGTGCTTTGAGAGACTAGTCAAGGACCATATCACCTCAATCCTACCTGACACTCTAGACCCACTCCAATTTGCTTACCGCCCCAATAGGTCCACAGACGACGCAATCACAACCACACTGCACACTGCCCTAACCCATCTGGACAAGAGGAATACGTATGTGAGAATGCTGTTCATCGACTATAGCTCAGAATTTAACACCATAGTACCCTCAAAACTCGTCATCAAGCTCGAGACCCTGGGTCTCGATCCCGCCCTGTAGAACTGGGTACTGGACTTCCTGACGGGCCGCCCCCAGGTGGTGTGGGTAGGTAACAACATCTGCACCCCGCTGATCCTCAACACTGGGGCCCCACAAGGGTGCGTTCTGAGCCCTCTCCTGTACTACCTGTTCACCCACGACTGCGTGGCCATGCATGCCTCCAAGTCAATCATCAAGTTTGCAGACGACACTACAGTGGTATGCTTGACTACCAACAACGACGAGACTAGAGGGAGGAGCTGAGGGCCCTTGGAGTGTGGTGTCAGGAAAATAATATCACACTCAATGTCAACAAAACAAAGGAGTTTACCGTGGACTTCAGGAAACAGCGGAGGGAGCAGCCCCTTATCCACATCGACGGGACAGTAGTGGAGAGGGTGGAAAGTTTTAAGTTCCTCAGCGTACACATCACGGAAAACTGAAATGGTCCACCCACACAGATAGCGTGGTGAAGAACCTCAGCTTGTCACCAAAAGCACTCACAAACATTTACAGATGCACAATCGAGAGCATCCTGTCGGGCTGTATCACCGCCTGGTACGGCAACTGCTCCGCCCACAACCGTAAAGTTCTCCAGAGGGTAGTGAGGTCTGCACAACGCATCACCGGGGGCAAACTACCTGCCCTCCAGGACACCTACACCACCTGATGTCACAGGAAGGCCATGAAGATCATCAAGGACAACAACCACCCGAGCCACTGCCTGTTCACCCCGCTATCATCCAGAAGGTGAGGTCAGTACAGGTGCATCAAAGCAGGGACCGAGAGACTGAAAAACAGCTTCTATCTCAAGGCCATCAGACCATTAAACAGCCACCACTAACATTGAATGGCTGCTGACAACATACCGACTCAACTCCAGCCACTTAAATAATGGGAAAATTGATGTAAAAAATGTATCACTAGCCACTTTAAACAATGCCACTTAATATAATGTTTACATACCCTACTTTACTCATCTCATATGTATATACTGTACTCGATACCATCTACTGCATCTTGCCTATGCCGTTCTGTACCATCACTCATTCATATATTTTATGTACATATCCTTCATCCCTTTACACTTGTGTGTATAAGGTAGTTGTTATGAAATTGTTAGGTTAGATTACTCGTTGGTTATTACGGCATTGTCGGAACTAGAAGCACAAGCATTTCGCTACACTCGCATTAACTTCTGCTAACCATGTGTATGTGACAGATAACATTTGATTTGATTTGGTTAGACTAGAATTAGAAAATTACGGTGTAGAAATGTTATGCTCTTAGTGTAACCTTTATTTAACTAGGCAAATGAGTTAAGGACAAATTCTTATTTACAAAGACAGCCTACTCCTTCCTCCCCGTCAGGGAATTCAACCCCGGTCTCCTGCAGGACACTGGATTCTTTAGCTAAATAGCCCAATACTGTACTCCCGACCGTCACGTTGTACAGTACCATATTTTCCATTCCATCCTAATGGAAACCCTGAGTGTTTTGTTTTTCTCAGAATAGAAACCCAATAATATTAATCAAATTAATTAAGCCAAATTTGATTTTAAACGATTACAGAGTGCAATGGCTGTGATAGGAGAAAACAGGATGGATCATCAACAATACTAACCTAAATGACAGAGTGAAAAGAAGGAAGCCTGTACAGAATAAAAATACTACAAAACATGTTAAAAATGTGAAAAAGAAATGTACTTTATGTCCTGAATACAAAGCAATATATTTGGGGTAATTCCAACACAACACATCACTGAGTACCACTCTTCATATTTTCAAGCAAGGTGGTGGCTGCATCATGCTATGGATAGGCTCGTCATCAGCAAGTACTGGGGATTTTCTTATAATAAAAATAAATGGAATAGAGTTAAGCACAGACAAAATCCTAGAGAAAAACCTGGTTCAGTCTGCTTTCCAACAGACACTGGGAGACAATTTCACACTTCAGCAGGACAATAACCAAATATACACTGGAGTTGCTTTCCAAGACGGCATTAAATGTTCCTGACTAGTTACACTTTTGACTTAAAAATACTTGAAAATACTGTTTAGTAATGATCAACAAAAAACTTGACAGCTTAAATAATTGTAAAAATGATAAATGTGCAAATATTTTACAATCCAGGCGTGCAAAGCTCTTAGAGACTTACCCAGAAGATGGGTGATAAATGTTTAATTCAGGTTGTAATACAACAAAATGCAGAATAAGTCAAGGGATGTGAATACTTTCTGAAGGCACTGTACAGGGTGCCATTTGGAAAAATTGGGGGAAAGGGTGCCATTTAGCCCACTGGATTGAACAGAGGAGCAAAGCCCACTGTTTTGATCAGGAGGAGCAGCACAAGGCCTAATTCCACAGCTAGTAGATTTAAATAAATGCGTAAATATATACACCGGGGTCCGGAATTATTGACACCCTTGATAAAGATTAGCAAATATTCCAGTATAAAATAAATAATTCAAATACTGAATGATATTGTATGCAAAGAAAAGAGAAATTCTATTATTTTATACTAATTCTCTTTCTCTGAGCAATTGTTTTTGTTAAACAATCATTTTTTTCTCTAAAAGATAGGGGTCAAAATTATTGACACCCTTGTTTTCAATACCTTACCTTGGAAGGACAATGTCTTTAAACCCATTGAAAACCTGTGGTTTGAATTGAAGGGGGTAGTTTATAAGCGCAGACAAAGGATATCAAGTATCTGGAAAGATTCTGTATGGAGGAAAGGTCTAAGATCTCGCCCAATGTGTTCTCTAATCTCATAAAACATTTTAGAAAAAGGCTGTTATCCTCGCAAGTTGAGGTATTGAAATGTAATGAAAACAGGGGTGTCAATCATTTTGACTTCTACCTTTTTGAGAAAAAAAGGATTACTTGTGAAACAAATCTCTTTCTCTGATTAATTTTTTTAGTATAAAATAATATAATTTCCCTTTTTTGGGAATACAAAATTAATCAATATTTAATTATGTATTTTATACACACGCTTTGCTAATCTTTATCAAGGGTGTCAATCATTTCAGACCCCACTGTTAATTCCAGAGTAAAGGTATTCATTTCATGTATCAATAAAATCCCCTTTAATTAATCAGTCTGGAGATAGCAGAGGCCACCGGTATAGACCAAACCAATGGAATTCATCTGCTGGCCCAATTAAAACCCTGCATCTGCGAGAAAACACACACGCACAATTATAGAATGACACAAGTGAGGTCACAGCTTCCCATGAGAGAGAGAGCACTTAATGTAATTACCTGTAACCCATATGGAGGGTGAAATAAATGTGTAGCTGCTTCTGAAATGGCACATTATTCCCTATATACTGCACTACTTTGGACTTCTGGACCAGAAGTACCCTCTAATGTTTGACCACGACCTCTGCTGCAGCTAATGATAATACACATTGAATTAATTGATTCATTTATTTAGGCTTCTAGATGCTCAAAGTAGCTCAGTGGTAGGTGAGAAAGTTCCCAATACACCAAATCCTAGTCCCAGTGAGAGTGTGTTTATCCTACTAGGATGAGTTCCCCCATGACAGAGGAACACAGAGAGAATAACACAAATTTCCCATTCAGAAATGATGAAAGTCCTGAACTATCCTAAAACACTTTGTACATCAGAGCCAAAGACTGCCATTGTATAAGCTGACTTAGAGGAGCAGAAAGACACTGGGTAATAATATAATACTTTGGGTTTGAATACAGATGTCCCATTCTAATCCAAGAAAAAAAGTGAAAGCATAGCAGAGGAAACATTGTTTTAAAAGTGTTGTTTGTCCTGAGCCAGCAGCCTATTAATTTCAGTGAAGGAGTCAGGAGCCATCCATAACGCATTGACGCTTCACTTCTCTCCTAACAGAGTACGTACTGTGTGTGTGTGTGTGTGTGTGTGTGTGTGTGTGTGTGTGTGTGTGTGTGTGTGTGTGTGTGTGTGTGTGTGTGTGTGAGAGAGAGAGAGGTTGAGAGGGTTGCTCAGAAGGAGCAGACAGTCTGCTCATTAAGAAGCTGACATTCTGCTTTAGAAGCATGTCTACTGTAGCGAACAGTCTGGAATAGGAAGAAAAATAACTCCCATTCAAGGTGGCCGTCACCTCGTATACCAGCCGACTCTGTCATTTCAATTCAAAGGGCTTTATTGGCATGGGAAACATATGTTAACATTGCCAAAGCAAGTGAAGCAGATAATAAACAAAAGTGAAAAAAAACTCAAATTAACAGTAAACATTACACTCACAGAAGTTCCAAAATAATAAAGACATTACACATGTCATATTATGTATATATACAGTGTTGTAATGATGTGCAAATGGTTCAAGTACAAAAGAGAAAATAAATAAACATAAATATGGGTTGTATCTACAATGGTGTTTGTTCTTCACTGTTTTCCCTTTTCTTGTGGCAACAGGTCACAAATCTTCTTGCCGTGATGCACACTGTGGTATTTCACCCAATAGTTTTGGGAGTTTATCAAAATCAGGTTTGTTTTCAAATTCTTTGTGGATCTGTGTAATCTGAGGGAAATATATGTATCTAATATGGTCATACATTTGGCAGGAGGTTAGGAAGTGCAGCTCAGTTTCCACCTAATTTTTTGGGCAGTGTGCACATAAGCCTGTCTTCTCTTGAGAGCCTGGTCTGCCTACGGCGGCCTTTCTCAATAGCAAGACTATGCTCACTGAGTCTGTACATAGTCAAAGCTTTCCTTAAGCTTTGGTCAGTCACAGTGGTCAGGTATTCTGCCACTGTGTACTCTCTGTTTAGGGCCAAAAGGCATTCTAGTTTGCTCTGTTTTCTTTGTTAATTCTTTCCAATGTGTCAAGTAATTATCTTTTTGTTTTCTCATGATTTAGTTGGGTCTAATTGTGTTGCTGTCCTGGGGCTCTGTGGGGTCTGTTTGTGTTTGTGAACAGAGCCCCAAAACAAGCTTGCTTAGGGGACTCTTCTCCAGGTTCATCTCTCTGTAGGTGTATGTTATGGATGTAAGGTTCTGTATTTATTTTATTAGTCAACATTGTTCTTTTCATTGTGTTCTTGAACGTAGCCCTGTTTCTTTGTGCTCTTGAACATAGCCCTGTCTTTAATGTTTGTTTATTGATTTCACCTGTATTAGTTATTCACCTGGAATCATCAGCTCCTTATTTAGTTCCGTTCATTCTGTTTGTTCATTTGTAAGATATTGTTCGTTTTTCCTAGCTCGTTTGTGAGAACCAGATATAGTCTTCAGTCCTAGTGTCACGCCCTGGCCATAGAGAGGTTTTTATTCTCTATTTTGGTTAGGCCAGGGTGTGACTAGGGTGGCATTCTAGTTTCTTTATTTCTATGTTGGTGTGGTTCCCAATCAGAGGAAGCTGTCCATCGTTGTCTCTGATTGGGGATCATATATAAGTTGTCCGATTTCGTTTGGGTTTTGTGGGTAGTTGTTTTCTGTTTAGTGTCTGACCTGAAAGGGCTGTTTTGGTTTTCCCTCGTTGTTATTTTGTTAGAGTGTTTTGAGTATTACATTTATCATGAACACTTACCACGCTGCGTTTTGGTCCTCTCCTTCATACGACGATCGTTACACCTAGTTTTTTTAATTTTAATTTAATTTAATTTTTATTTATTTTTTTTATTTTATTTTTTTCTGCGAAGGCGAAATAAACACCTGCCACGCCCTGCTCGTGTAGCTACACCTTTTTCTCCCCGAGTACTCATTACAATCGGAGGTTTGGGAAACTAACGGCCAGCCGTTGAGAAATGCTTGTTGAAGTTTTCGATAATCATGGATTTATCGGTGGTGACCGTGTTACCTAGCCTCAGTGCAGTGGGCAGCTGGGAGGAGGTGCTCATGTAGAGTCTCAATTTAGTGTTTGTCCCATTTTGTGACTTATTGGTTGGTGAGCGGACCCCAGACCTCACAACCATAAAGGGCAAATGGTTCTATAACTGATTCAAGTATTTTTTGCCAGATCCTAATAGGTATGTCAAATTTTATGTTCCTTTTTGATGACATAGAAGGTCCTTCTTGCCTTGTCTCTCAGATCATTCACAGTTAACTGTTGTGCTGATGTTTAGACCAAGGTATGTATAGCTTTTTGTGTGATCTATGGAAACGGTGTCTAGATGGAATTTGTAGTTATGGTCCTGGCAACTGGACTTTTTTTGGAACACCAAAATGTTGGTCTTGCTGAGATTTACTGTCAGGGCCCAGGTCTGCCAGAATCTGTGCAGAAGATGTAGGTGCTGCTGTAGGCCCTACTTGGTTGGTGACAGAAGCATGAGATCATAAGCAAACAGTAGACATTTGACTTCAGATTCTAGTAGGGTGAGGCTGGTGCTGCAGACTGTTCTAGTGCCCTCGCCAATTCGTTGATATATATGTTGAAGAGGGTGGGGCTTAAGCTGCATTCCTGTCTCACCCCACAGCCCTGTCGGAAGAAATGTGTCTGTTTTTTGCCAATTTTAACTGCACACTTGTTGTTTGTGTAAATGGATTTTATAATGTCGTATGTTTGACATTTGCACAAAACATTGTTTTCACTGAGGAAATGTACGAGTCTGCTGTTAATGATAATGCAGATGATTTTCCCAAGGTTGCTGTTGACGCATATCCCCTGGTAGTTATTGGGGTCAAATTTGTCTCCACTTTTGTGGATTGGGGTGATCAGTCCTTGGTTCCAAATATTGGGGAATATGCCAGAGCTAAGGATGATGTTAAATAGTTTTAGTATTTAGTAATTTGTTGTCTGTATATTTGATCATTTCATTGAGGATACCATCAACACCACAGGCCTTTTTGGGTTGGATGGTTTTTATTTTGTTCTGTAATTCATTCAAGGTAATTGGAGAATCCAGTGGGTTCTGGTAGTCTTTAATAGTTGATTCTAAGATTTGTATTTGATCATCTATATCAAATCAAATTTGATTTGTCACATGCGCCGAAAACAGTGAACGCTGTTTAAAAGCCTCTTGGACCTAGAATTGGTGCTCAGGTACCGCTTGTAATGCGGTAGCAGAGAAAACAGTCTATGACTAGGATGGCTGGAGTTTTTGATGATTCTTAGGGCCCTCCTCTGACACTGCCTGGTATAGATGTCCTGGATGGCAGGAAGCTTGACCCCGGTGATGTCCTGGGCTGTACGCACTACCCTCTGTAGTGCTTTGCGATCGGAGGCCGAGCAGTTGCCATACCAGGCAGTGATGCAACCCGTCAGGATGCTCTTGATGGTGCAGCTGTAAAATAATTTGAGTATCTGAGGACCCATGCCAAATCTTTTCAGTCTCCTGAGGGGAAAACGGTTTTGTTGTGGCCACTTCACGACTGTCTTAGTGAGCTTGGACCATATTAGATTGTTGTGGATGCCAAGGAACTTGAAGCTCTCAACCTGCTCTACTACAGCCCCTTCGATGGGGGCATCCTCTGTAAACTTTTTCCTGTAGTGTACAATCATCTCCTTTGTCTTGACAATGTTGAGGGAAAGGTTGTTGTCCCTGCACCACATGGCCAGTTCTCTGACTTCCTCCCTATAGGCTGTCTCATCGTTGTCGGTGATCAGGCCTACTACTGGTGTGTCATCAGCAAACTTAATGATGGTGTTGGAGTTGTGCCTGGCTGTGCAGTCATGAGTGAACAGGGAGTACAGGAGGGGACAGAGCACGCACCGCTGAGGGGCCCCCGTGTTGAGGATCAGCGTGGCAGATGTGTTGTTACCTACCCTTACCACCTGGGGGGTGGCCCAGGAAGTCTAGGATCCAGTTGCAGAGGGAGCTGCTTAGTCCCAGGGTCCTTAGCTTAGTGATGAGTTGAGGGCACTATGGTGTTGAACGCTGAGCTGTAGTCAATGAACAGCATTCTCACGTAGGTGTTCCTTTTGTCCAGGTGGGAAAGGGCAGTGTGGAGTGCAATAGAGATTGCATCATCTGTGGATCTGTTAGGGCGGTATACAAATTGGAATGAGTCTAGGGTTTCTGAGATAATGGTGTTGATGTGAGCCATGACCAGCCTTTCAAAGCATTACATGGCTACAGACGTTAGTGCTACGGGTCAGTAGTCATTTAGGCAGGCTACCTTAGCGTTCTTGGGCACAGGGACTATGGTGGTCTGCTTGAAACATGTTGGTATTACAGACTCAGACAGGGAGAGGTTGAAAATGTCAGTGAAGACACTTGCCAGTTAGTCAGCACAGGCAATCCATCTGGCCCAGCGGCCTTGTAAATGTTGATCTGTTTGAAGGTCATACTCACATCGGCTGCGGAGAGTGTGATCACACAGTCATCTGGAACAGTTGATGCTCTCATGCATGTTTCAGTGTTGCTTGCCTCGAAGCGAGCATATAAGTTATTTAGCTCATCTGATAGGCTTGTGTCAATGGGCAGCTCTCAGCTGTGCTTCCCTTTGTATTCTGTAATAGTTTGCAAGCCTTGCAACATCCGACGAGCGTCGGAGCCAGTGTAGTACGATTCGATCTTAGTCCTGTATTGATGATTTGCCTGTTTGATGGTTCGTCGCAGGGCATAGCGGGATTTCTTATAAGCTTCTGGGTTAGAGTCCCGCTCCTTGAAAGCAGCAGCTCTACCCTTAAGATCAGTGCGAATGTTGCCTGTAATCCATGGCTTCTGGTTGGGCTACAGTGCCTTGCGAAAGTATTTGGCCCCCTTGAACTTTGCGACCTTTTGCCACATTTCAGGCTTCAAACATAAAGATATAAAACTGTATTTTTTTGTGAAGAATCAACAACAAGTGGGACACAACCATGAAGTGGAAGGACATTTATTGAATATTTCAAACTTTTTTAACAAATTAAAAACTGAAAAATTGGGCGTGCAAAATTATTCAGCCCCCTTAAGTTAATACTTTGTAGCGCCACCTCTTGCTGCGATTACAGCTGTAAGTCGCTTGGGGTTTGTCTCTATCAGTTTTGCACATCGAGAGACTGACATTTTTTCCCATTCCTCCTTGCAAAACAGCTCGAGCTCAGTGAGGTTGGATGGAGAGCATTTGTGAACAGCAGTTTTCAGTTTTTTCCACAGATTCTCGATTGGTCTCAGGTCTTTTGCAGACTCCATCAGGTTTTCTTCCAGAATGGTCCTGTATTTGGCTCCATCCATCTTCCCATCAATTTGAACCATCTTCCCTGTCCCTGCTGAAGAAAAGCAGGCCCAAACCATGATGCTGCCACCACCATGTTTGACAGTGGGGATGGTGTGTTCAGCTGTGTTGATTTTACGCCAAACATAACGTTTTGCATTGTTGCCAAAAAGTTCAATTTTGGTTTCATCTGACCAGAGCACCTTCTTCCACATGTTTGGTGTGTCTCCCAGGTGGCTTGTGGCAAACTTTAAACGACACTTTTTATGGATATCTTTAAGAAATGTCTTTCTTCTTGCCACTCTTCCATAAAGGCCAGATTTGTTGTCCTATGGACAGTGTCTCCCACCTCAGCTGTAGATCTCTGCAGTTCATCCAGAATGATCATGGGCCTCTTGGCTGCATATCTGATCAGTCTTCTCCTTGTATGTGCTGAAAGTTTAGAGGGACGGCCAGGTCTTGGTAGATTTGCGGTGGTCTGATACTCCTTCCATTTCAATATTATCACTTGCACAGTGCTCCTTGGGATGTTTAAAGCTTGGGAAATATTTTGTATCCAAATCCGGCTTTAAACTTCTTCACAACAGTATCTCGGACCTGCCTGGTGTGTTCCTTGTTCTTCATGATGCTCTCTGCGCTTTTAACGGACCTCTGAGACTATCACAGTGCAGGTGCATTTATACGGAGACTTGATTACACACAGGTGGATTGTATTTATCATCATTAGTCATTTAGGTAAACATTGGATCATTCAGAGATCCTCACTGAACTTCTGGAGAGAGTTTGCTGCACTGAAAGTAAAGGGGCTGAATAATTTTGCACGCCCAATTTTTCAGTTTTTGATTTGTTAAAAAAGTTTGAAATATCCAATAAATGTCGTTCCACTTCATGATTGTGTCCCACTTGTTGTTGATTCTTCACAAAAAAATACAGTTTTATATCTTTATGTTTGAAGACTGAAATGTGGCAAAAGGTCGCAAAGTTCAAGGGGGCCGAATACTTTCGCAAGGCACTGTATGTACGTACAGTCACTGTGGGGACGATGTCCTCGATGCACTTATTGGTAAAGCCAGTGACTGATGTGGTGTACTCCTCAATGCCATCGGAAGAATCCCGGAACATATTCCAGTCTGTACTAGCCATACGTATATGTTTTTGCTGTTTGTTCTTTGTTATAGAGCCATAAAGATTGGAGAAGTGGTTTACCCATACATCTCCATTTTGGATAGATAATTCTTCATGTTGTTTGTTTAGTGTTTTCCAATTTTCACAGAAGTGGTTAGTCTATGGACTCTTTAATTACATTAAGCTGATTTCTGACGTGCTGTGTCTTCTTTTTCCGTAGTGTATTTCTGTATTGTTTTAGTGACCGTCTATGTCTCTGTCAAACCATCTACATGCGTAGAGGTTAGGGCCAGAGCCATAGATGGGGACATATGTACTGTATGGCCCTGAGACAGTCTGGTCGAGCCTTCTTCTTCACCTGAAATCCAAACTCATTATAGTTCAGCTTCTTCTTCTTCTTCTACTGTGGAGAGAAACAATAATGCAACAATGATATGTTGGTTTGGATTCCAGGCTAGTCTGTCCTCTCCTAACTGGTGTCTGGTGTGTGTATGTATGTGAGTTAGACAGGGATAAATCCCACAGTGGGCTAGCCTCTTGCGACGAGCAAACCCGTATCCGGGAGCGTAATCATAGCCTCAAATGCATTAGCATAACGCAACGGACATAAATACCCCTAGAAACTTTTCCTATTCATGAAAATCGCAAATGAAATGAAATAAATATATTGAAACCCAAGCTTAGCCTTTTGTTAACAACACTGACATCTCAGATTTTCAAAATATACGTTACAGCCAACGCTAGACAAGCATTTGTGTAAGTTTATCATGGCATAATGCTATGCTAGGCTCTGCTGGCAGCAGGCAACATTTTCACGAAAATAAGAAAAGCAACCAAATTAAATAATTTACCTTTGAAGAACTTCGGATGTTTTCACTCAGGAGACTCCCAGTTAGATAGAAAATGTTCCTTTTTTCCCAAAATATTATTTTTGTAGGCAAAATAGCTCCCGTTTCTTCATCATGCATGGCTGAGAAATCGACCGGAAAATGC
Organism: Oncorhynchus mykiss; assembly: GCF_013265735.2. Lineage (NCBI taxonomy): Eukaryota > Metazoa > Chordata > Actinopteri > Salmoniformes > Salmonidae > Oncorhynchus > Oncorhynchus mykiss. Next base: position 53,314,349 of record NC_048587.1, read on the forward strand.
TGCAACTATAACGCCAAACTTTTTTCAAAATTTGCTCCTTAATATCGACAGAAACACGGCAAACGTTGTTTAGGATCCATCCTCAAGGTGTTTTTAACATATATATTCGATAATATATCCGTTGA